>NC_135332.1:89655715-89794283 GCF_023851605.1 Tamandua tetradactyla
AATTAGTTCCACAATTGGCATTTGATTGTGCCCAGTCACTGCTGCTGGTAAAGTCCTTTCCTTTCCCCTCTGGGAAATGGCCTGTGGGGGAGGGGCGCTGGCCGCCGCAGCTTTGGGAACTCACGGTTTTGGGGGGTGCTCACAGCCAGTCCCGCTAGTCCAGACTGGGGTACGCTGTGTGTCTGGTCACTGACGTGGCCCCAGGAGCTGTTTTGTACTGTTTCTGGTTATTTAGGAGTTGTTCTGGAGGACGAACTAAAATGCGCATGTTGTTAAGCCGCCATCTTGACCCGGAAATCTTTTCTATATATTTTTAATGTATGTTCTTAGTCTTTTCTCTGAAGATTACTATTCATGTCTTAATTTATAATAATCTTGTTAGGATTAATAGCAACTTCATCTTACAAGTATGCAAACTTTAATCATATATAGCTCATTTTCCCCCCATCATTTCACACTGTTATTGTCATGTATTACATCTTCATGTATCTTGTGCCTTTCTGCTTGATTTATATTGCCTTATGTGCTTTCCTTTTAAATCAGGTAGGGAAAACAAAGGTGTTAAAATTATAGAATATATTTATGCTGTGTTTATTATATATGTAATATTATATTATTACACATTATGTTGTATTCTGAAGGAGTCCCTATAATTTTAGCATATTGAGGGTCCCTTGATTGATGAGTTGTTTACCTCTTGTTGCTTTCAAGATTCTTTCTTTGTCTTTTGATAATATTGTTATGATGAGTCTAGGTAGAAGTTTGAATTTATCCTACTTGGATCCTTGGATATGCAGATTGATGTTTTTCATCAAATTTGGAAAGTTTGTTGCAGTTATTTCTTCAAATATTCCTTCTACCCCTTTCTCGCCTTTCCTGGGAGGCCCATTGTGCATATGTTGGTATGCTTGATGGTGTCTCACAAGTTTCGTAAACTTTGCCCATTTCTCTTTATGCTTTTTCCTTCTTGTTCTTCATATCAGATAATCTCAATTTGCCTATGTTCACTTTTATGATTCTTTTTTCTACCAATTCAAATAAGTGTGTGAGCAAATTTTTCATATCAGTTTATTGTACATTTAAACTCCACAGTTTTTACTTGGTAATTTTCGAGCTTTCTCTCTTCATTGATATTCTCTATTTTGTCAAGCATCAATATCATATATTCCTTCAGTTATTTAGGCATGAATTTATTTAGTTTTACTAATAGTGTAAACCTATTTCAAATTATATAGTCCTTGTCTAGTAAGTCTAATGTCTTAGCTTCCTAAAGGACTTTTCCCTCTGAGTATAGGCCATCCTATCTCTTTTCTTTGTCTGTCTTTTAATATTTTTGATGAAAACTGGGCATTTCGGTTAATCAAATGTGCTAATTCTGAAGATTAGATTCCTCTGTCCTGGATTTGTTGTTGCCACTTATATATTTGTGGGATTTTTTCCTTATCGATTTTTTTGAACCAGTTTTGAAAATCTGTATTTTTGTGTTGTGTGTACATTGACATCTCTGCTCATGTAGCTTAATGTTCAGCTAATGGTTGAATATAAGTTTCCTTAAATGTCTGGAACCAGTAAATTTGCTAGTCCTTGCTGAAGACCTCTGTCATGGTCAGGTTCATGTGTCAACTTGCCCAAGTAGCGGTACCTGTTTATCTGGTTGGGCAAGTGCTAGCCTGTCTGTTGCAATGAGGACATTTCATAACATTAAATCATGATCATGTGAACTGCATCCACACCTGATTCCATTTGTAATCAGCCAAGGGGCGTGTCTTCTGCAATGAGTGACGCTTAGTCGAATCACTGGCAGCCTTTTAAAGAGGATTCAGAAGAGACAGGCTCTCTTCCTGCTTTGGATGGTGAATCTTTCCTGTGGATTTTGTCCAGACCCTCCATCGGAATTGTCGGCTTCACAGCCTGCCCTGTGGATTTTGGACTCTCTGTTCCCACAGTCGTGTGAAACACTTCTATAGATTTTATATTTGTGAGTGTTCCCTATTGATTCTGTTGCTCTAGAGAACCCTAACTAATAAAACTTGGTACCAGGAGTGGTTCTTAAGAAACAGAATCTTAAAAATGGGTTTTTATGGATGATTTTCTACTTTGACTGAACTCAAAGGCACTAAGGACTCTGGTTACCATAATCAGAATGATACTGCCAATTCATGGAGTGAGTTTGCAAAAGAGATAGTCAAAATATCATCATTTGATTCTTCTAATGCTTCATTTGTATGAAGCCAGGCTCTAGGGATAATGTTTTTGACACTTTTGCTGAGTTTTCTGGAAATAAGAGGTATGGAGGTGTTGGCTGGTTGTTGTTAGGTACACTGGATATATTAAGCAGTGTAAGGGATGGGTTTACGGCTTCAAACGTGAAGCTTAAGCACCATCTGACAGATGTAGAAGTTTTTACGAGTATCCTGAAGGAAAATCTTGTTTCCTATGGTGGTAGACTTGAGATCTCTGAAAATCAGACTCAGAATCTTATTGTTAGAGTAGCAGCTTTACAACGTAAACTGAAATCTCCATATTGCATGGTGTCTGCCATTAAAGTGTGGGCATTGATTGGAAAGGAGTGGGACCCTGAAAAATGGGATGGTGACATATGGATTGATAATGATGTCGGGAGTGAGGTTGAAACCCTAGGTCATTCTCAGTCTTTTCTAGATAACCATGTAATAGTCTTCCCTGAGGACATAGCCACCCCACCTCCAGCCTGTTTTGAGGAGTTGGCCACTCAACCTCCTCCTGAAGGGATTAGCCCTAGAGTGATTAATCCTGCTTCACCAGATGAAACTGCAAATCAGGCCCTGAAGCAGATGGCTTGGAAGATATTTCTAATTCTTTTCATGACCCACCCTGACCACCCATTATTTCTTCCAGATGTATAGCTAGACTAAAGTCTCAACAGGCCCCTAAGGTGAGATACAAAGTATCACACATGAGCAGGTACATTAGGCTCCAAAAGAAATGTGAGTTTTCCAATTTATATAGATAGAAATCAGGGGAATATGTGTGGCAATGGATTTTAAGAGTGTGGGATAATGTTGGGAGGAATATAAGGCTGGATCAGGCTGAATTTATTTGATATGGGCCCACTAAGCAGAGATTCTGCATTCAGTGTTACAGCTTGAGGAGTTAGAAAGGTATTAACAGTTTTTTTGGATGGTTGATTGAAACATGGATCAAAAGGTGACCGACATTACCTGAAGTTGGAATGCCAGAACTGCCCTGGTTTAATGTAGATGAGGAGATTCAGAAGCTTGGAGAAATTGGAATGTTAGAGTGGATTTATCATGCAAAGCCTGTTCTTACACTCCAGGAATGTCTGAAGGATACACCTTTTACCAGAACAGTGAGAAATAAATTTGTGAGACTAGCACCATCATACCTGAAGAGCTCTGTAGTTGCACTTCTCTCTAGGTCAGATATTACTGTAGGAACTGCTGTCACTGAGCTGAACTCCTTAAACACAATGGGGATGACTGGATCCTGAGTTGGCAGAAGCCATGTGGCAGCATATAATCGCCAAAGACAGGGTGGATGTGGCTATTATAAAAAAAATAGACAGCAAACTCAAAGCAGGAATCAAAATAATCTGACTCACAGAGATGTTTGGCATTGACTAGTAAATCCTGGGGTACCTAGAAATACAATAGATAGGCAGTCTACTAAATTCTTGTTTGATTTGTATAAACAAAAGAGTTCTAGGTCAAGTGAACAGAAGTCTAACCTGAATTACAAAAACACAGAGTCACAGCCCCTTAATCAATTTCCAGACTTGAGACCCAGAATCCCTTGAATGAAGGGGAGGCTAGGTCCCTTTGGAGGAGAACCCTGTTACACTGCCACAAATTTATACTGTTAACCTTCCTCTAAGTCTTCCCCAAGGAGACCAACGGCCTTTTACCAGGGTAACTGTGCATTGGGAAAAAGGAAATGATCAGATATTTCAGGGATTATTAGACACTGGTTCAGAAGTGACATT
The DNA here is from genome assembly GCF_023851605.1 of Tamandua tetradactyla. Lineage (NCBI taxonomy): Eukaryota > Metazoa > Chordata > Mammalia > Pilosa > Myrmecophagidae > Tamandua > Tamandua tetradactyla. The sequence continues at coordinate 89,659,698 of NC_135332.1, forward strand.
AATTCCAAGGGACCCAAAATGTCACTCTGGTCCACCAGTCATAGGGTGGGGCTTATGGAGGCCAGGTGATCAATGGAGGTTTTAGCTCAGGTCCATCTCACAGTGGGTCCAGTGGGCCCCTGGACCCATTCTGTAGTTATTTCCCTAGTTCCTGTATAATTAGAATAGACATACTGAGCAACTGGCAGAATCTCCACATTGGCTCTCTAACTCATGCAGTGAGGGCTGTTATGGTGGGAAAGGCCAAGTGGAAGCCACTAGAGCTGCCCCTACCTAGCAAAATAGTAAATTCCTGAGGGATTGCATAGATTACTGCAATGGGTCTTGGAGGATGACAGTGGATTACCATAATCTCAACCAGGTGGTAACTCCAATTGCAGCCGCTGTTCCAGATGTGGTATCATTGCTTGAGCAAATCAATACATCCCCTGGTACCTGGTATGCAGCTATTGATCTGGCAAATGCTTTTTTCTCAATAGCTATTAATAAGGACCACCAGATAGTTTTCTTTCAGCTGGCAAGGTCAGCAATATACTTTCACTGTCCTACCTCAGGCATATATGAACTCTCAAGCCCTATGTCATAATCTTGTCCACAGGGACCTTGATCGTTTCTCCCTCCCACAAGCCATCACACTGGTCCATTATACTGATGATATCATGTTGATTGGACCTAGTGAGCAAGAAGTAGCAACTACTCTAGACTTACTGGTAAGGCATTTATGTGTTAGAGGATGGGAGATAAATCCAACAAAAATACAGGGAACTTACACCTCAGTAAAATTTCACAGTGTCCAGTGGTGAGGGGCATATCAAGATATCCATTCTAAGGCGAAGGATAAGTTGCTGCATCTGGCCCCTCCTACAACCAAAAAAGAGGCATGATGCCTAGTTGGTCTCTTTGGATTTTGGCGATATTTTCCTCATTTGGGTGTGCTACTCCAGCCCATTTATCGGGTGACCAGAAAAACTGCTTATTTTGAGTGGGGACCTGAATAAGAGGAGGCTCTACAACAGCTCCAGGCTGCTGTACAAGCTGATCTGCCACTTGGACCATATGATCCTGCAGATCCAATGGTTCTGGAAGTGTCAGTGGCAAATATCGATGCTGTTTGGGGCCTTTGGCAGGCCCCTGTAGGAGAATCCCAATGCAGACCCTTAGGATTTTGTAGCCAAGCCTTACCATCTGGTGCAGATAACTGCTTTCCTTTTGAGAAACAGCTTTTGGCCTACTACTGGGCCTTAGTAGAGACTGAATGCTTAACCATGGGTCACCAAGTTACCATGAGACTTAAGTTGCCTGTTGTGTGCTGGGTGTTGTGTGACCCACCAAGCCATGAAGTTGGGCATGCACTGCAGCACTCTATTGTAAAATGGAAATGGTATATATGAGAGAGGGCCAGAGCAGATCCTGAAGGTATAAGTAAGTTACATGAAGAACTGGCCCAAATGCCCATGTTCTCCACTCCTGCCACATTACCTTCTCTTTCCCATACCAGAGCTATGGCTTCTTGGGGAATTCTTTACACTGAATTGACTGAGGAAGAGAAAACTCGGACCTGGTTTCCAGATAATTCAGCACAATATGCAGGTACCACCCAGAAGTGGAGAGCTGCAATATTACAACCTATTCCTGGGGTGTCCTTGAAGGACAGTGGTGAGGGGAAATCCTCCCAGTGGGCAGAACTTCAAACAGTGCACCTGGTTGTTTATTTTGCTTGGAAGAAGAACTGGCCAGAGGTGCGTTTGTGTACTGACTCATGGGCTGTTGCTAATGGTTTGTCTGGATGGTCAGGGTCTTGAAAAGACCATAATTGGAAAATTGGTGACAAAGAGGTCGGGAAAGAGGTATGTGGATAGACCTTTCTGAGTGGGGTAAAAATATGAAGATATTTGTGTCCCATGTGAATGTGCCCCAGAGGGTAACTTCAGCAGAGGAAGGTTTTAATAATCAAATGGATAAGATGACCTGTTCTGTGAATACCAGCCAGCCTCTTTCTCCAGCAACTCCTGTCATTGCCCAATGGGCTCATGAACAAAGTGGTTATGGTGGTAGGTATGGAGGTTATGCATGGGCTCAGCAACATGGACTTCCACTCACCAAGGCTGACCTGGCTATAGCCCCTGCTCAGTGCCCAGTCTGTCAGCAGCAAAGACCCACACTCAGCCCCCAATAAGGCACCATTCCCCTAAGTGACTAGCCGGCTACATGGTAGTGGGTTGATTACATTGGACCACCCCCTTCATTGAAGGGGCAGCCATTTGTTCCAACTGGAATAGACACATACTTTGGATATGGGTTTGCTTTCCCTGAACACAGTGTTTCTGCCTAAACCACCACGCATGGGCTTACATAATGCCTTATCTGTCATCATGGTATTCTACACAGCGTTGCTTCTGATCCAGGAACACACTTTACAGCAAATCAAGTGTGGGAATGGGCACATGCTCATGGCATTCTCAGGTGTTAACATGTTCCTCATCATTTAGAAGCAGCTGGATTGATAGAACAGTGGAATGGCCTTTTGAAAACCCAGTTACAATGCCAACTAGGTGGCAGTGCCTTGAAGGGCTGGGGTAATGTTCTCCAGGAAGCTGTATATTCTCTGAATTGGGGCTTGCTGTATGGTGCTGTTTCTCCCATGGCTAGGATCCATGGGTCCAGGAATGAAGGGGTGGAAATGGGAATGGTACCACTCAGTATTACCCCTAATGATCCAGTAGGAAAATTTTTGCTTCCTGTCACTGTGACCCTAAGCTCTGCTTGTCTACAGGTTTTAGTTCAAAAATGAGGAGTGCTTCCACCAGAGGGAACAACAGTAATTCCATTGAACTGTAATCTCAGACTGCCACCTGGTCACTTTGGGCTACTCATGCCCATGGATCAACAAGCCAAGAAGGGGATTACATTATTGTGTGGGGTGATTGATCCTGACTATCAGGGGGAAATTGTACTGCAGCTACAAATAGAGGTAAAGAAGAGTTGTCTTGGGATATAGGAGAGGCCCTAGGGCATCTTTTAGTACTACATGCCCTGTGATTAAAATCAAAAGAAAACTGCAACAACCCAATCCAGGCAGGACTACCAATGGCTCTGATACTTCAGGAATGAAGGTTTGGGTCACCCCACCAGGCAAAGAAACACGGCCAGTTGAAGTGCTTCCTGAGGGTAAAGGGAACATGGAATGGGTAGTGGAAGAAGGTAGTGATAAATATGAACTACGACCACGTGATTAGTTAAAGAAATGAGGACTGTAATGCTGTTTTGTTCATGTTATACTATTTAAGTTGTAAGATATCAATTTTGGAATGAATATTACCCAAGTACTTGTACTTGGAGATATTTCATGTGTTTCCAGTTAGATGCAGGACAGTTGAGTATTGTTAGGTGAAAGAAAAAAAAGTGTGTTTTATTGATTTTTATTTAGAAATTATTTATGGTTTAAGGTGATATGTATAGCTGCCAAATTGACAAGAAGTGAACTGTCATGGTCAGGTTAGTGTGTCAACTTGGACAAGTGGTGGTACCTGTTTGTCTGGTTGGGCAAGTGCTGCCCTGTCTGTTGCAATGATGACATTTCACAGAATTAAATCATGATCACGTCGGCTCTATCCACAGCTGATTCTATTTGTAATCAGCCAAGAGGACTGTCTTCTTTAATGAGTGATGCTTATTCTAATCACTGGCAGCCTTTTAAGGAGAATTCAGAAGAGACAGGCTCTTCTTGCTTAGGCTGGCAAGCCTCTCTTGTGGTGTTCGTCCAAATCCTATTTTTGAGTGTTCCCTGTTGATTCTGTTTCTCTGGAGAACCCTAACTAATACAGCATCTGTGTGATTTCAACACTCATCAAGTCAGTTCTGAAGTCTTCCTTAACCTTCACATCTTACTTATGTACGCCTCAAGGTTAGTCCAAGGTGAGAGCTTAGGGCATTCTTTGGTCTTTCCTGTACATGCACACAGTTCTGTTTTTTCATGTGTCCTCTAGATTCCCAGGAAGGTTTTGAAACTTTTTTTTTTTAAATGAGGTGGTGCCTGGACTGGGAATCAAACCTGGGTCTCCTGCATGGCAGAGAAGCATTCTACCACTAAACTACTTGTGCACCCTCATTGCTTTTAAAACTGCACTGGGCATCTTTTTTTTCTCTCAGTTTCTCCTTTAATTATAATTAGTCTATTATTTGCCCCAACTGTTATCCATCATTTCAGGCTGCTGAAATGTGAAAACACTGGAAAAATGGCCCTCCAAAGAGAGGCTTTAGCTCAGAGTAAGTATGAATGGAGTCTTTCCGAGAACCCGCATATAGACCAAATAATGACTCTATTTTGGAAATGAAGCTTTGAAAAATCTCTAGCTCCATTGTGCTCTCTCTGGTACTGAAAATTTGGGTTATTGTTTTTCAAGGCTGTCATGGAACTGAGAACCAGTGGTGATTTGCTCACCCAAACAGGGGTTCCATCCCTGGGTAGTAAAAACACAAGAAAGCCCTCTGTTTTAATTGAAAGTCAGCCATTTTTCTTGGCCTAGTGCTCTCTGAATTTCTCTAAGAGGTTGGTCAATTTTCATCAGTCTGAGGAAGTTGATTCTGACAATTTTTGGCAGTTTTTTTTTTATAGCTTTTATTGAGGAGTGTACTAAGAGTTCCTTACTTGGTGCCATTTTTGCTGTTGTCAGTCTTCATGATACTTTAGGCACATTTTCCTTTGGCTCTTTGAAAATATAATAGCTGCTCTGAGGTATTTTTTTGCAAAGCTTGATGTCTGGAAAGTATGCCATCTGTGCCCCTTTGTTGTAGTTTGCTAGCTGCTGTAATGCAATATACCAGAAATGGAATGGCTTTTAAAAGGGGGACTTTAATCCAATGCTAGTTTACAGTTCCAAGGCCATGAAAATGTCCAATTGAAACAAGTCTATAGGCATGTCCGATTTAAGGCATCTAGGGAAAGATACCTTGGTTCAAGAAGGCCCATGATGTTCAGTGTTTCTCTCCCAGCTGGAAGGGCACATGGCGAACATGGTATTACCTGCTGGCTTTCTCATGGCTCTACAAAAAGGACTCTCTCCAAAATGTTTCTTCTTTTAATAGGATTCTAGTAAGCAACTCCACCTTCAATGGCTGGAGACATACCTCCATGGAAATCATCTAATTAAAAGTTACCACCCACAACTGGGTGAGTCACATCTCCATGGGAACAATCAAAATGCTCCTATCCACAATATTGAATGAGGATTAAAGGACATGGCTTTTCTGGGGTCCAAACCCCAGATTCAAACCAGCACACCCTTCAAAGGCAGTTTCTAACCCCTACTTTTATTTTCTTCTGTAGGTGTCACACTTTCCTATTTCTTTGCATGTCTTGTGATTTTTTTGTTGCAGATATTTCAGATAATATAGCAAATGCAAATAATATTTCAAATAAGTAGCAAGTCTGGATATTGAATCTCCTTGCCCTCTATGGTAGTTAGATTCAGTTGTCAACTTGGTCAGGTGAAGGCACCTAGTTCTGTTGCTGTGAACATGAGCCAATGGTACGTGAACCTCATCTGTTGCTGATTTACATCTGCAGTCGGCTAGGAGGCGTACCTGCTGCAATGAATGGCGTTTGAATGAGGTTTGACTTAATTGGCTGGTGCTTAAATGAGAGAACGCAACATAGCACAGCCCAAGCAGCTCGGCATACCTCATCTCAACACTCGCAGCTCAGCCCAGGCCTGTGGAGATGCAGAAAGGAATCACCCCAGGGAAAGTTGTTGGAACCCAGAGGCCTGGAGAGAAGACCAGCAGAGATCACCCTGTGCCTTCCCACGTAAGAAAGAACCTCAGATGAAAGTTAGCTGCCTTTCCTCTGAAGAACTAACAAAATAAATCCCCTTTTACTAAAAGCCAATCCATCTTTGGTGTGTTGCATTCTGGCAACTAGCAAACTAGAACACCCTCTTTCTGGGGCTTTTTCTTGTTTTTGCTTGCTTGTGCATTTGATTTGGAGAGTTGGCTGGACTATTTTAGTGAAATCTAGTTCCCTCACAGTGGTATTCCTCTGATGTCATCCCTCCGAGGACGGTGCATTGTGCACACATACAGTGCCCCTGGGATGACAGTGGTTTTAACAAGCTTCTCTTTTACTCATCTCTGTTAAGCTGTCTGCTCCTTTTGGTATCACAGTCAGCTATTGGGTTTCACTTATTTCTGCTGATTGCTCTGTTGTTGTTTTTAAAAATTTCCTGTGGCAAAGATTGCTGCATGGTCTGATCTAGTTAATTTGGAGTCCCTTTGCAGGGGTAGTGTTTGAGGCCATTCTCTGAAACTTGTTGTATCCCTGGAGGGTTCTCCTTGGCTATATCTTTCCCTAGTTTTTGCTGCTAAACTTCCAGTTAGTTTGTGATTTATTTAATTATTCTCATGGAACTACTAGCCTCCTCTTATTGCTGATAATCAGAATCTCCATTGCTTTTTACTGTGCCCTTAAGCTTGAGCTTCCCCACAGTCTATTACAAATACAGTTTCCCTTCTGGAGATCTTCTGAGGTCTCTTTTCTTATATCCGGCCACTCTTCCTGGGCAAAAACCTCTGTGCCACCATTCCAAAGTTGGAGCCAGTGACAGTGACCTGCTTTTCAGGACAGGGGTGTTGATCTCTGGTCTTCTTGGCCTTCCTTTCCCAGTATACAATTTCAACCCTGTCAGCAAGGTGGGTGAGGGTGATTTGGCCCCAGTATTCTTGGTCTCATAGAGCATCCACCCTGAGTGGTGGCTGGGAGGGTGAAGGAAGGGTGCTCTTGTCTGGAGCAGATCTTTTGCAACACTGAAGTGAGGGAGGGCATGTGGCCTCCCTGTCCATGAGTGTGTACATATCCTGTTTTTCATCAAGATTTGGTAGATTTTCTTGAATGAATGTTTCTTAGTTGGTTGTATGCCTTTTAGACAATTTCCAGAATATTAAAAAAGTTATTTTGGGTCCTTTTAAATGTTTTAAACAGCTATATTGAGATGTCATTCACATGTCATATAATGTACCCATTTAAAATAGAGTACAGTTCAGTGGATTTTAGAATGTTACCACAGAGTGATCACCCATTACTCATTTTAGAACATGTTGTCACCCCACTAGCAGTCACTCTGATTCCCTCACATCCCACCACAGCCAGCCCTAAGCAGCCACTAATCTATTTTCTGTCTCTATGAATTTGCCTATTCTGAACAGTTCATATAAATAGAATTATATGAAATGTGGCCTTTTGTGTCTGGCTTATTTCACTTACCATAATGTTTCTAAGGTTCATTCTTGGAATGTGTATCAGACTTTGTTCTTTTTTATTACTTTCTATACTATTCTATTCTATAACTATACTACATTTTATTTATCTATGTATCAGTATCAGTTAATGGACGTTTGAGTTGTTGGCTATTTTGAATATGGTTCCAGTGAATATTTGTGTCCAGATTTTGGGTAAATGTATATTTTCATTTTCTTGGGTTTATACCTGAGAGTGAAATTGATGAATCATATGATAATTCTATGTTTAGCATTTTGAGGAGCTGTCAAACTACTTTTCACAGCAGCTGTGTCATTTTACATTCCCACCACCTCTGTAATAGGGTTCCAGCTTCTCCATATCTTTGTCAACATTTTGTATTGGCTTTTTGATTATAGCTAGCCTAGTGGATGTGAAGAGTTATCTCATGATTTTAATTTGCACATTCCTAATGACTAGTGATAATTCACCATCTTCTCAGAACCTTTGTCATTTTTAAATTGTTATTTATTGTTTCATTATTGAATTATAGAAGTTCTTTATGTATTCTGGGTTGACGTCCTTTATCAGATATATGATTGGCAAATATTTTCTTCTATTCTGTGGGTTATCTTTTTCATTTTCTTGGTGGTATTATTTGCAGCACAAAAGCTTTTAATGTTGATAAGTCCAATTTATCTATTTTTTTCTTGTCACTTGCTCTTTGGGTATTGTATTTCAGAAACCATTGCCTAATGCAAAGTCATGAAGATTTATTCTTCACTTTGCTATCTGTTTTTTGCATGAGTAGGTTCCCCGGGAATCAAACCCAGGCCTCTGGCGTGGCAGGCGAGAATTCTGCCATTGCACCACCATTGTTGCACTGCCTTATCTGTTTTGATTCTCACATGCCATTTGGCTTCCTCAGTTACCTTTGTAGAGCTAATAATTATTTGAAAATAAATCTAAATTGTATTGAGTAATTAAAATAATTCCCATTTTCATAGGAAAGAAATATGAAACACTATTAGCAGGTTTTTAAAAACTTGCTTAAAGACACAAAGATGCTGCATTACCCAGGATACTAACTTCAGATTTGACTGATTCAAAGTGACCCTGTCTTAATTACTCCTTAGCCCATGAAGAAATATTTACTTCATGGCATTCAAGGAGTGTTAGAACTTGATCTTGTTAACCTTACTTTTGATACACTTTTGCCATCTCTGTGCATTCTGTACTTCAGGTACACTTGTTATTCTTGAAGATGAACATTTTCATTCTTCTTGTCTTTTGCACCTCCACCTCTACTTCACAAATCCTTTTTAATTTTTAAAGGTTATCTTAAAGGGTTTACTTCTCACTGAAATTTTCTATTCTACTTTTCCTTCTTCTAATGAACTGTTTGATTCTCAAAACTTATGTATTAAACTGATAAGCCTTGACAACTAACAGAGTGTTAGCTTTCTTTGCACATGGACTATTGGTTATAGTGTTGCTACCTCTCTTTGGTTGAGAGTATGTGTCCTTTTGGGCAATTTTTTGCCTCTTTTCTCTTAAAAACTTACTTTCACAAATTTCTTTTTCTTTATCTTAGAGTTAGGTAAGACCAACACTTGTAACTTTGAGCTGTTTCTTGCTATGAAATATAGTAAAGCAGGTATTGAGGCAGATACTTTTTCTGTTTGTTTTTTTTTCTCAAGATCTGTAGTTGAGTTTCTCATTATTCAAATATTTTGAGGGTACAGGTTATCTTTGTATTTGCGATCTTACAGCAATTATACTTTTAAGAATTTCATTGGAAAGTGGTTTTGTTTATATCAAAAATTGGTTTGGCTGCACAGGTGGTTTGGTGATAGAATGCTGGCCTTCTGTGTGGGAGACCTGGGTTAGATTCCCAGATCATGCACCCCGCAAAAAACCAAAAAAAACAAAAACAAAATTTGTTTGTAAGGATCGTTGTCTTAGTATTCTATGTGCTAGCAAAAATTAAATAATTGAGTATCAACTCTAGAAGATTGGTAAATTATGGTATGCCCATGTAAAGGAATACAATGCAGCTATTAAGGAGATATGGAAAAATATTAAATAGGATAATGTTACCAGACAGCAAATAAATACAGTATTTATTAACAAATTTTTTTATTTATTAATAATAGTATGATTCTGTTTTTTAAAACAAAGAAGTATGTTGATACGTATAAGAAAAAGGACTGGAAGAATCATTATACATATCACAATTAGTAGATTAGTAGTAACCTCTTGATGATAAGATTAACTGATTTCTTTTTTTGTGTGTGCGTATCTCTGCTTTCAAAAACATCTACTCCAAACATATTTTTGTTAACAGAAAAGCATAGTAAAATTATAATTTTCTAATTTAAATTTACCTGTTTGTATTATTTAATTTTTGGAATTTTCAATTTATTGGTTAATTACATTTGATTCCTCAAATTTAGAATAAAGTTTTTTTCTTTGCTTCATTAATTCATTTATTAGATCCTTAATGCAGCAAATATTAGATAGATATGTAGGTTAGGTGTTAATGATTCTAGCTGTTAATTATTCCTTTTAAAAATCAATATAAAAGTGCCTACTGGACAGTGCTAGATTTAGATTGCTATTTCTAATCCTTTCCTGGGTTCTGTTTTTACATAGGGACCTATTAAGGATATTTAGTAGAAACTTCACAGATCAAAGGCTATCTCTGCTTTGTTACTACCTAGAGCATAATATTACATCAAATAGTGAATAATTAGAAAAACCAAATTAGTTTATAGAAATGAGTTTTAATTTTAATTTAAACATATAGCCACTTTCCCACTATTAGCTTATGGAATGATTTAGAACTATAGCAATAAGGAAATTTTAAGATAGCAACTTGTGGTGAACCAAGAAATAAATTATTTGAATGTCTGTTGTGCTGTGGTGAATCTCAAAGCAATAGAAGATACAATCACTTTTTCTCAGGAACTTCATAAACTCAGTATGTTATTCCAGTTCTAAAATCCTATTAATAATACCTCCTGGAGAGAGAAAGAAGGGAAAAGCCATTGTGGACGGAAATAATGATGAAAAGTTTTTAAGGAGAAAAGGGCACTTAAGGGGTGAGAAGAAGTCTGAGAAGTAAAGAAGGCATCTTAGGGAAGAGGAACATGAAATAAGGCTTGGAGGTGAGAGTGGGCATGGCATATGTGGGAATACTGAGGTTGAAAATGAGTGTAGTTTATAAATTATGGTTTATATGTTGGAGAGCGGTGAGAAAGACAATTGGAGGGATGGCTGAGGTCAGGCGGGGTCTAGATTGTGGCAGGGAGTTGTACAGCTCATTTTCTACCAATACATGCTAGTTAACATCTCTTGATAGCCATGAAGAGTGTTGGGCTTTACCAAAGCTTTATGGTGCTAGGTTAAGTTCAGCAAAATCATATTAGTTTGTTATTCCTGGGCTCCACAATGATGGCAAATGTGCTAGGAAGGCTATTCTTGAAGAACAACTTAGTGGGAAGCTTTTTTGGTTCCTGGGCTTGAAAATTTTATGGCTGAAAGTGAAACTGCACTGCTAATGACCTTGAGCCTGGCCATATACTGCTGAGGTAGCCTGAATTATTTAGTTTTTTTTCTATTTTGATAATATTAGAGTTCCATATTTGAACAACAAAACTGCTTGCATTTTTACCACAAGTAACTTAAAACCCATCCATTAAATTATTATTGAGATTTTTAAAAAAGTATCTGTAACATGTGTCTGTTTTATACACAATATATGTTCTTTGAGTTAAAAAGTTGGGTTTTTTTGGGGTGCATGGTCTGGAATTCCAGCTGGGTCTCCCACATGGAAAGCAAGCGTTCTACCCTGAACCACCCGTGCACCCTTAAAAAATAATTTAAATTTAAAGGAGTGACATGTTAAAAATTCCAAGGCAAAAAGTATTTTAATTTTTTCAGCTGCAGGAAACTTAGAGAAATAGCATAACATATTATAGCTCTTAGCAGCTAAGAGAGATTTTAGTCGTCTTTAAATGCAATAATTAGATATTACTAGTTAAAAATAAAAGTGATTAGTATATTTTTACCCATCTTTTAGTCTTTCTATTGGCCCATTCTGACTTGTTGAATTTGTAATAGAGATTTGAGTGTTTTCGTGTCTGGCATCTCTTTTTTAACAGTGGAGTCTAGAGTCATTTATTTAAGATCCTGATAAATATATCTGTATTAGAATATGGTATTCTTCATATATAGTTCCTCTCCTTTCTTAACTATGCAGTTTGAGTCACTTTCTCAGTAATAGGGATAGGGTTGCTTTATGTTAGCTGCTGTCATTCCAGCATTCCAGTTTTCTCCTGTTAATGGTGTACATTGGTGAGGCCCCTGCAGAAGAACATGGGGTACACTTATTTTTTTTTCCCTATAGGAATCTAGAGGAGGCAGAACAGGTGAGACCTCGTTGGGATTGACAGTGTGAAGATTGTTTTCTGATCTAAACTGGACCTCTAACCTGGGAAGCATACCTACAAATGAATCCTTTTTTTTGGGAGCAGGATTGCAAACCCCTTCACAAATTCTGGAAAGAGACTTTGAGGAGTTTTCATATTGGGAGTGGAATGGGTATTTCATGGAAAGGTAATCAGTGTATTTCAAAAGGTAGTGTTTTGTGCTCATTTCTTGGGAATTTAAAAATCAGTGAGGTACAGTCCTTGCCCTTAAGGAGCTCATGGAGAAGACAAAGCAGAAAAAATCAGTCATATATTATCTGATAAATGCTAAAATATATAAATTCTATTCTGGTTTTTGCCATTGTGTTGTTATCCCTGAGTACATTTTTAATATTTTATTTCTCTCTTGATTTTCTTCTCTTTATATGGTTCATTCTCTCTTCATCCTCCTTATATAGTTCATTCTCTCTTCATCCTCTTCTCCAGCCCATGGTGGCTTCTTTGAAGGTAGGACTAGGTTGAGCACTGTATCATTCAGGGTTCTTTAGAGAAACATAACCAGCAGGATGCATATATATAAATTATTACATGAAAAGATTTTTAATGGGGAATTGGATAACATTATTGTGAGAGTGGCAAGTCAAAATTCTGTAGAGCAAGCTGCAGGTTGGAAATTCTGGTAAAGGTGATATTGGAGTCATTGGTTCAGATCCTTTAGGGGAAGCTGGTAGACTGGAAATATCAGTAAGGCTTGATATTTCTTGAGTCTTGAGACAGAAATTTTTCTGACCTCTGGAACCCTCAAGTCTTGCTAAGACCTCCAGCAATATGGACAATCGTCTCCTTTACTTGAGGTCAAGCTAATCACACCTACGAAATACTTGGGCCAAACTTTGACCAAACAGCTGGACACTATAACCTAGCCAAGAACGCACATAAAATTAACCGTAGCAATTCACCCCATGTGAAACTTGTCATCCAAACGCATCTTTAAACCATATTTGATCTCCAAATTATGATAATAACAAAATCGTATTTCTGTCTAACATGCTACGACTAACCTGCATATGACCAGAAATGCACTAACTCTTTCCCCAGGATACAAGTCCTTGGGTGATATTCACTCTTCTTGATAATCTATAACTTAAATACTTGTTGTAAAGTTAATAGAACTTATGTTTCATGACAAAGGGATAAGAGAGGGAAGAAAACAAAGATATTTGCTTTATATATATATATATATATATATATATATATATATATATATATATATATATATACAGACATATTCATAACAAAACAAAGAAGAAATATTCTTAACATTTACAGTCCTTGTTTTTACACCTGGTCATCTGGTCATACTTGGTATTTATAAATATCTTCTTCCACTACCCATACGTGTTCCCTTTGCCCCCAACAGGCATCTCAGCTAGTTGTACTTCTTTGCTTCTGGGATGACCAAAACCTTCATTCCTGAAGGGTCTGGGCCATTAGTAATCCTGCCTGAATTGGGTGTTGTATTTTTCCATTGACTTGGATCACAGAGTATGGTATTACTAAGAAATGACCTAAGAGATCTCCTGTATTTCCAGGCATACATTTCCTTATTCCATTTTGTAGTAGCAGTTCAGTTTTGTCTTGATAATCAGGATCAGTCATCCCAGCCAGTATAGTAACTCCCTTCTTTGCCTGTTGATTCAGAGGCATGAGGAACCCAAAGTGGCTGGGTGGCAGTATTAACTTAGTTCAGTGGAATCGCATCTCCTGGTGGAAGCATTTCTTCCATTGGAATTAAGTCCTCTGGGCCAGCAGATCATTAAGCATGTGGGGACAGGAAACAAAAATTTTGAGTCACTAGGGATAATAGTGAATGGTGGCACTCTCATTTTTATCCCTTTATTCTTGATCCCTTCAACTGGCACATGGGGCTTTCTGTAGTGGCAGCAGCTAGATGGTCTTGGTGAGTGGAAGTTCATGTTGTTGAGTCCATGCATAGCCTCCATCCCTACCACTATAAGCACTTTGTTCATGAATCTAGTGAGCATGGCAAGAGTGATTGGGGAAAGATGCTGACTGGGGTCTACAGAACAGGTCATCTTATCCACTTGATTATTAAAATTCTACTTTTCTGAGGTCATCTTCTAATGAGCATTCACATGGGACACAGATATCTTCACATTCTCTTCCCATTCAGAAAAATCTATGCACATAGTTTCTCCCAGACAGCCTTGTCACCAATTTCTAGTCATGTTCCTTCCATGTCTCTGATCATCCAGCCAATCCGTTGGGCACAACCCATGATTCCATATACAAATGGACCTCTGGCCATTTCTCCTTCGAATCAAAATGAACCACCAGGTGCACTGCTCAAAATTCTGCCCATTAAGAGAATTTCCATTTACCACTGTCCTTCAGGGTCATCCCAGGAAAGGGCTCTAGTGCTTACCTCTCCACTCTCAGGTAGTACCTGCATGTCACGCAGAACTGTCTGTCAACCAGAATTTTCTCTTTCTCAGTCAGCTGATCATAGGGAATTACCCAAAAGTCTGTAAGTCTGACTGAGGGAGAGAAGAATATTTGGACCACTTTCTTGTATAACTAACTTGTACTTCCAGGGCCTAGTTGAGTCCAGTCTCATATATACCACTTTTATTTGATAATGGAGTATTCCTGTGCACAAACTTTCTGGTTTGGTGAGTTATACAACACCCAGTTCATGATAGTTCAGGTCACATGATAATTTGGTAGCCTGTGTTTAAGCATTCTGTCCTAAGGTGCAGAAGGGAGTAAAAAACTGTCTCTCAAAAGGAGAATAATTATCCACAGGGGATGGCAGGGTTGTGCTCCAAAAGTCTATGGATCTGCTCTGTGATTCTCCTATTCAGGGAGTATCTGTATATACCATTGACACTCCAAGCACCATTGAATCTGGTGGATCATCTGCCTTAAGTGGCAGAGCAGCTTGCATGGCAGGCTTGACCTATTGGAGAGACTTCTCTTGTTTGGAATCTACTCAAAACTAATAGCTATTTGCCTCATTCCATATATGGCTGGAATAGCACAGTCCACAATCCAAAGAGGTCCACTGCATTGCACTTCTTTTTGGGTTGTAAGAGGGGCCAGATGCAACAGCTTATCCTTCACCTTTGAAGGAATATCTAGACATGCCCTGTATCACTGCATGTCTAGAAATTTCACTTAAGTATAAGCCTTTTGAATTTTTGATGGATTTATTTCTCATCCTCTGACTTTGAAATGTCTTACCAATTAGTCTAGAATAATTACTACTTCTTGCTCATTAAGTTCAGTCAGCATAATGTCATCAATATATATGAACCACTGTGATGCCTTCTGGAAGGGAATATAATCAAGGACCCGACAGAGAAATTATGACATATGGCTGAGAGTTGATGTAATCCGGAGGCAGGATAATGAAGGTGTATTGCTGATTTTGCCAGGTGAAAGTAAGCTGGTTTTGGTGATCTTTAGTGGTAGGTTTTGAGAAAAAAGAATTTACCAGTCAGTAGCTGTATACCATTACCAGAGATGTGTTTAATTTGCTCAAGCAATGATAATCAACAGCTGCTACAGCTGAATTCACTTTTAGGTTACATTGTTATCCCACTAGATCTATCTTTGTTCTGCACAGGCCAAATAGGAGAGTTATAATGGGTGTACTATATTTTGTTATAAAAGTCCTGAAAAAAAGATACCTCCCCTGCATCCTTCAAGTTCTTGATGGATGGTACTAATCTCTGCAGTTCCTTTGGGAATGCAGTATTGCTTTTGATTTACTATTTTGCTAGATAGAGGCAGTTCTAATGACTTCCGTTTGACCTTTCCTTCATTAAGAGCCCTCACTCCACTGGTCAGGAAATCTTTGTGGAGATTCTGTCAATTGTTGACCATGTCTCTAGCAATAATCCATTCTGGAGTTGGGGAAATAACTACAGAATAGGTTTGACAACTCAATGGATCCACTGTGAGAGGGACCTGAGCAAAAACTCTACTGATCACCTGACTTCATCAGCTTCTTCTCTGAATGGTGGTAATGTTTGGAACTCCTTGAATGCTCAGTCCATTGATCCTCTGGGGAAGGCTGAAAGAAAGATTAGTAGTATAAATTTTTGGCAGTGTAACAGGGTTCTTACTCAAGGGGACCCAGCCTTCCTTTCATTCAACTTGTTCTGGGTTTATAAATTGTCTCAAATCTGGGAATTGATTGAGGGGCAGTGACTCTGTTTTTTGAAATTTAAATTAGACCTTTGTTCACTTGTCATAGAACTTTTCCATTCATTATAGATCGATAGATATTTGTTATATTTGTATAGATCAAATAGATATTTGATAGACTGACCACCTGTTTCCATTCTAGATGCCCATTATCTACTAGCCAACACCATAGATCTCTGTGACACAGACTACTTTGATTACTGCTTTGATTCTGCTGTCCATTTCAGTAACCTCACCCTTCTTGTCTTTAGCAGTTAAGTGCTGCCACTTGTCTCTTGCCACCTCAGAATTCAGTTATCCCAGTTGCATTTAAGAATCACAGTTTATTGGCAGCATTTCCCACTTATGATATCTGTCCTGCAAGATAAGCAGCTACATAGCCTTTCAGGGATCCTGGGGTCCTCCTCATCAATTTATTTTTCACTGTCATGGAGAAAGTTGTGTCCTCTGGACACTGCTGGGGTTTGTAAGCAGGTTTAATATGAAAAATCCCTTCTAAAATTCCTATCTCTCTCAGACTTTGAATACCTTTGCATTGTACCAAGGCAATTATGGCATTTCAGCTTCCTTTAGAATAGGGTATCCTATCATCCATGTTTCAGCCAGCTAACCAAAGAATCTGTTAAAGTCCTTTCTAACCCCTTGAGGTACAACAGTGAATCCCCAATCTTTACTTAGTGGATATACATGAACAAACTCAGCCTGATTCAACTTTATGTTCTGTCGACCATTATCACATATCCTTACTATCCATTTTCACACACAGTGCCTTGATTTTTCTTTTTTTATAAACTGGAAAAATCATAAAATGGGTTATTTGTCTTTTTGAATCTGAGTGTGTTCATTAAAACTGACATACATGTTGTCAAGAGCCTGACTTAATACTAATACTTTGACTTTGTTCCACTTAATCTTTAGTTTTTTTTTAAGATTCTTTTCCGTCTCAAATACCTCTCCACACAATCCCCAACTTTTCTTTTCTCAATTTTACTGATATGTATTCATACACCATCCAAAGTATAAAGTCACAGGCTAATAGTATCATCACATAATTGTGTATACATTCCATGATCAATTTTAGAACATTTTCATTACTCCAAAACAGAAACAGGAATAAAAAAATAAACCCAGATCCTTCAATAACCCTTGCTTTAGTTTGCTAGTCCTGCAGGAATGCAGTATACCAGTAATGGGGCCATAAAGATGTCTAAACTAAGGCATCCAGAGAATGATACCTTGACTCAAGAAAGACCTGTAGTGTCCCAAACACCTCTGTCAGTGGAAAGGCACATAACTGGCCTCTGCTGGTCCTTTGGCTTCAGGGGTGCTTTCTTCCTGCATCACCAGACATCTCTGTCTGTCAGCTCTCAGACTTCTTCCAAAATGGTCCTCTCTTAAAGGAGTCCAGTAGGTGCATTAAGATCCACTTTGAATAGGTGGAGACATACTCCATGGAAACCACCTAATCAAAACGTCCCACAATAGGTCTGCCTCCACAAGCCTGGATTTGGAAAAAGAACATGGCTTTTCTGGGGTTCATAGCAGTTTCAAACCAACATACCTCTTCCTCTTCCCTCACTCCCATTGTTCACCCATACCCATAGTATTGGTGTAGTAATTTGTTACTATTGATGAAAGAATATTAAAATATTACTATTAACTATAGTTCATACTTTTCAAAAGCTATATTTTCCCCCAAATATTATTATTATTTTTTTTACCTCTGTAGTAGTTCATGCAGGAACTTATTTACTTACATGACTTTAAGCAACTACTTTTAGTCATATTCACCTATAATATGTCACTATTACTTATAATCCCAATAACGAGCTATCGTTACCTCTATCCACTCCCAAATATTTAAATTCAATCTCATGTACATATTAGGTAACTGCTCCCCCTTCTCTAGCCTCTGTCTATCTCTAGGTACCCTGTATTCTATGTTTTAAGACTCTGAGTTTATGTGTTCTAGTTAGTTCATATTAGTGAAGTCATACAATATTTGTCCTTTTGTGCCTGGCTCATTTCACTCAGCATTATGTCCTCAAATTTCGTATTGTCACATGCTTCAGGGACTCATTCCTTCTTGCCGCGCATAATATTCCCTTGCATGTCTATATCACATTTTGTTTATCCATTCATCTGTTGGTAGATTCTTGGATTATTTCCATCTTTTGGCAATTGTGAATAATGCCACTATCAATACTGGTGTGAAAATGTCTGTTCATGTCCTTGCTTTCAGGTCTTCTGGTTATATACTGAGTAGAGAAATTCCAGGGTTGGAGGGGAACACAGTATTTAGTTTTCTGAGGAACTATCAAACTGTCTTCCACAATGGCTGTACCATTTTATATTTCCACTGGCAATGAATAAGTGTTCCTATTTCTCCACATCCTCTCCAACATTCATAGTTTCCTGTTTGTTTAATAGTGGCCATTCTTACAGGTGTGAGATACCACATTATGGATTTGCTTTGCGCTTCCATAATAGCTAATGAAGATGAGCATCTTTTCATGTGGTTTTTAGCCATTTGTATTTTCTCTTTGGAGAAATATCTATTCATATCTTTTGCCCATTTTATAATTGGGTTGCTTGTCTTTTTATTATTGAGTTGTAGGATTTATATATACTAGATATCAAATGTTTTCATATATATAGTGTTTCAGTTTGCTAATGCTGCCTGAATGCAATATACTAGATGTGAGTTGGACTTTTCAATGGGTATTTATTAGGCTATAAATTTACAGTTCTAAAGCCATGAAATATCCAGATTAAGGCATCCGGAGGAAGATATCTTCTCTTGGGTAAGTCTACTGGCATCCATCCAGGATTTCTCTGTCACATGGGAAGGCACATGACAATGTCTGTTGGTCTTCTCTCCAAAATGTCTCTGGGCTTCTATGGGTTCTACAATAGGTCTGCCCCTATAGGGTTATATTAAGAGAACATGACTTCATAGCTTCTTCTGAGCAGTCAACCAAAGCTATTACTTTCTTCGTGGAAGGTTATACACTATGTGACTCCATTAATACAGCGCCTTAGTTTCCCAGGGATGTTTTCAAAAGCTTATGATTGACCTTTGGAAATCTCATCTTCCAGAGACTGGGTGAAGCCAGCAATAGCATTCAATAGCCACTCTACACGATGATTTTGGAGTGAAGAAAAACAGTACTTCTGACTGAAATTTCACCAAACTTAGACTAGCGTGAGAGCTTGAAATCACCTCCAGTTGTTAGTCAACTGCATATATCTTGCTGAAATTGAGGGGGGTTTTGTAATCAGACCAAATTGAAGCCAACCAGCACATGTTTACAGCTGTTCTTAGTGAAGTTCCTCAGAGGAATTCTTGGGCCCCCAGTTCCAAACAATCTTCAAAATTATTCTTGATAAGGATTTGACTGGGTGACTTTTTTTTAATGCAATTTTATTGAGATATATTCATGTTCCATATAATCATCTATAGTGTACAATCAGTGGTTCACAGTATCATCAAATAGTTGTGCATTCATCACCACAATCAATTTTTGAATATTTTCATTACTGCAAAAAATACATAAAATAAATATAGAAATGAAAAGAAACACTCAAAACTCCATGCCCCTTAAGCCCGCTATTATTTATTTCTTTGTCCTTAATTTTTTACTCATCTGTTCATACACTGGAGAAAGGGAGTATCAGACACAAGGTTTTCACAATCATGTGGTCACACTATAAAAGTTATATAGTTATACAGTCATCTTCAAGAACCAAGGTTACTGGAATAAAGTTGAACAGTTTGAGGTGTTTACTTCTTTCTATTCGGATACACTGGAAACTAAAAAGGGATATCTAATGCGTAAGAATAAATTGCAGAATGATCACTCCACTCTATTTGAAATCTCTGAGCCACTGAAACTGTTTTGTTTCATTTCTCTTCCCCATTTTGGTCAAGAAGACTTTCTCAGTGCCATGATGCCAGATCCAGGCTCATCCCTGGGAATTATGTCTTACCTTGCCAGGGAGATTTTCATCCCTGGGAGTCAAGTCCCACATAGTTGGGAGATGTCCCACGTAGGGGGGATGACTGGGGAACATTTTGCACATTCAGCCTTCTTCAGTAATTTTTCAAATTTACGTGTGTAAACCTAAGTGATATCTACAATAGAGTAACTGGTGGTTTTTGTTGGAATCTCGCAAGCGCTGTAAACCGATGATGGTCTTAGAGTTGTGTCCATTTTCTTGTTGCACTGAAATAATGTTCTCTTTTTCAAAATGAATGTGACACTGAGTACAACTTTGAAATCCAAAAAAAAGAACAACATGGCCTTTTATGGGGCACATAATAGCTTCAAACCAGCATACTCCACCTTCTGGATTCCTGAAAGACATGTGCTTTTCATATGCAAAATACATTCATTCTATCACAGTATCACAAATACTTAGATCATTTCAATACTGATAAATAAGTACAAATTCTTATCAAAATCAGTTAAAGGCATGGTTTGTCCTGTGGCAAAATTCTCCTCTGGTTGTGGACTTGGGAAACTTAGAACAAGTTATCTGTTTCCAGTATACAAAGGAGGGACAGTCATAAGATAAACGTTCTCATTGCCTTAGGGAGAAATTGGAAGGAAAAAGGGTCAAAAGTCCCAAATAGACATTAGATTTCAAAGTCTGAGTCATCTACTTGATGAAAAGGTATTTTATCATCAGGGCTTGAGAGAGCAGCAGTTCCACCCTCTCAAAAGGCTTATGCAGCAGCCCTGCTTTCTCCAAACAGTGGGGTTAAGACTCGCTTTGGAGAGATTACCGTGTTTTCGGCTCAACACTCTACAAGCATCAGGGCAACACCCAGACTCTCTGCCATTTCTGGGGTGCACAGTCAACCCCTTCAGAACAATGGAGTGGTAGTTCTAGTTTGCTAATGCTGCTGGAATGCAATATGTCAGAAATAGAATGGCTTTTAAAAAGGGGATTTATTAAGTTATAAGTTTACAGTTCTGAGGCCATAAAGATACCCAAGCTAAAGCATCCAGAGAAGGAGACTTTGACTCTGAAGAAAGGCCAATGTCTGTCACATGGAAAGGCATGTGACTGCCAGTCCTTATTTCCCATTCTGTTGTTTCCAGCTTCTGATGCCTGTGGTTTTCTCTCTAAGCATTTGTGTGCCTTCACTTAGCTCCTCCAGGGAAAAACTCTGGGTTCTGACTTGCTTAGTATCTCACGGGAAGGAACATTTGCTTGTCTCTGCATCTCAAAACGTCCATGTCTTGGCATCTGCTCTCTCTGTTGGCACTCCAAACATTTCCGAATGTTTGCATCTCTGTCAAATCTGAGCTCTTTCACTCTCTGTTGAGCTCTCTTAAAGACTCCAGTAAACTAATTAAAACCCACCTTGATGGGCAGAGTCACCTCTACATCAAAGTTTCTACCCTAAACGATTAGGTCTGCCCCACAACATTGAATCAGGATTGAAAGAACATGGCTTTTCTAGGGTACATAACAGTTTTAAGCTATGAGGCATGAGGCGGCAGCATCCTTCTTGAACAACAGGGCAGCCAAGATCCCCTCAATTCCCCTGGAATCTGAGAGCACTGAGGTGGCAGCATTCCTCCTGAACAATGCAGTGGAAGGTCCACCCTCTGTAAACTAAAAAGCAAACTCACCCTCTCCACATGCATGGGTGGGTCCACTCTCCTGTCCCCAGGTGTCTTTGCTCCAAACCTCAGTTTCCATGGTTCTGCCTTAAAAGATTTTTTTCCTTCAATCTGTCCAGATTGGCAGTGGTTCCCTTTACATAGATCCTACAACAAACTTGTCTGTTTAGCATCCAGCAAATGGGTCCCAGTCATCAGACAATAGAATTGTCCACAAGTCTTTTTTGTATAAATGTATTTCCAATCCTGACTCCCACTGCCGTGGCTGACTGTTTCTTCCATGTTTGGTTAAATCCTCACAGAGGTACTAGACTCTGTGTTCTCAATTTCTGGAAGCCCAGTATTTCTAGATCATCAATTTCTGTTTTTTTTTTTTTGTATTCAAGAGTTCAGTGGTCAGCTTATCCATTTCCTCTAATATTTTACTATGAACTTCAAGGAGAAGCCTGGCTGCATTTTCCATGTTTAGTTTTTGGCAATTTCCTTACCTAGATATCCATATTCATTGCTTGCAAATTCTTCCTTCCATCCAATATCAGGAATCAGTTTTGCCAAATTCTCTGCTATTTTGAAACAAAGGTTGCCTTTCTTGCAATGACACAGTGATCATTTCCTCGTGGAAGTATCTTTAGTGTCCATATTTCTATCAAAAGTCACTTTAAAGCAATCTAGGCTTTTCCTATCAAGCATAATTCTTCCACAATCTTCCCCTTATCCATTTATAAAGTTGTTCTACCATTTTTGGTATTTGCAAATTACAGCACCCCTCTTCTCATGTAACAAAATCTGTTTTGGTTTGCTCAAGCTGCCAGAATGCAGTATACAGAAATGGGTTGGCTTTTTTGTTGGGGATTTTTTTAGGTTAACAATTTATAATTCTGAGGTAATGAAAATATCCAAATTAAAGCATCAAGAGGCAGATACCTTCTCTGGGAAAAGGCTGTTGGTATTTGGGGTTCCTTTCTCATGTGGGAAGACACATGGTGACATCTGCTGGTCCTTCTCTCCAAAATGTCTCTGGGCTTCTGTGGGTCCTACAGTAGGTCTGCTTCCAAAGGGATGGATTAAGATAACATGGCCTTTTATAGATTACATAACAACTTCAACGAACACATATGTTTACCAAATATTCTCTCCCTTTGAGTTGGCTGCTTCTTCATCTTTTTGACAAGGTCTTTTGAAGCACAGAAGTGTTCATATTTGAGGAGTTCCCATGTGTCTGTTTTTTCTTTTGATGCCCGTGCTTTGGGTGTAAAAGTCAAAGAAGCTACCTCTTATTTAGGTCTTGAAGATGTTTCCCTCTAATTCCTTCCAAGAGTCTCATAGTACTGGCTTTTATATTGAAATCTTTTATCCACTTTGTTGTATAACATATATACAAGCAAAGAAATAAAAAAGCAATCATTTTCAAATCACTCTTCAACAAGTGGTTACAGGATAGATCCCAGAGCTTGTCATGGGCTACCATACGATCCTTGTATTTTTCCTTCTAGCTGCTCCCAGAATATAGGAAGCTAGAGGGCTTAAATACTTTTTTATCATCACAATAAACTTTTTTCCCTTCTTTTTTTTGTGTACAATAGCATATATACAAAAAAGCTATAAATTTTTAAGCACCACAGTTAGTTGTAGAACATATTTCAAACTTTGACATGGGTTACAATTTCACAATTTTAGGTTTTTGCTTCTAGCTGCTCTAAAATCTGGAGACTAAAAGAGATATCAATTTAATAATTCAGCATTCGTATTCATTTATTAAGTCCTGTCTTCTGTGTATAATTCCACCATCATCTTTGATCTTTCCATACCTCTCATTGTGGTTGTTTGGGCTATGGCAATTCTAAATTTTTTATTTTGGAAGGGTCTGTCACTAATATGGGATAGGGAGATGGAACTCTCTGATATTTGGGAGAGGCTGGGCTAGGTTTCAGGACTTATCTGGACCAGGGACCCATCTGGAGGTTGTAGGTTTCTTGCAAGTTACGCTAGTGCCTGAGCATCCTTCAGCCACCTGCATTCATCGGGCATCATGTAGAGGGCCCAAAGTCCACAGTCCACCCACATTTATGTTAATTTTTGTATAATTAACATAATGTTAGAGTGTGAGGTAGTGGTCCTCTTTCGTTACTTTGGATGTGAATGTCCAGTTCTCCTAGTACTATGTGTTGAAGAGACTATTCTGTCACAAATCATGCATTTGATTTCTTCCTCAGATTGTTCATTACTAGCCTATAGAAACACTACTGATTTTTGGGTGTCGATCCTGTATCCTGCTGCTTTGCTGTAGTGATTTATTAGCTCTAATAGTTTTGCTGGGGATTTTTTGTGTGATTTTTGACGTATAGTATCATATCATCTGCAAACAATGAGAATTTTATTTCTTCCTTTTCAATTTGGATGCCTTTTATTTCTTTTCCTTGTCTGAGTACTCTGGCTAGAACTTCCAGCCCAGTGTTGAATATTAATGGTGACAGTGGACATCCTTGTCTTGTTCCTGATCTTAGGGGGAAAGCTTTCAGTTTCCCCCATTGAGGATGATGGTAGCTGTGGGTTTTTTATATATTCTCTTTATCATGTTGAGGAAGTTCCCTTCTATTCCTATCTTTTGAAGTGTTTTTTATCAAGAAAAGAAGTTGAATTTTGTCCGATGCCTTTTCTGCATCAATTGAGATGATCATGTGTTTTTTCCTGGTTTGGTTCATTGATATGGTATATTACAGTAATTGATTTTCTTTTGTTGAACCATCCTTGTATAACTGGAATAAATCCTACTTAGTCATGGTGTGTAATTCTTTTAATGTGCTGCTGGATTAGATTTGCAAGTATATTGTTGAAGTTTTTTACATCTATATTCATTATATTCTGTAATTTTCTTTTCTCAGGGTATCTTTGCCTGGCTTTGGTATTAGGGTTATGTTGACTTCATAGAATGAGTTAGGTAGCTTTCCTTCCTCTTCAGTGTTTTTGAAGAGTTTGAGCAGGATGGGTACTAATTCTTTCTTGAATGCTTGGTAGAATTCACATATGAAGCCATCTGCTCCTGCACATTTCTTTTTCGGAAGCTTCTTGATAACTGATTCAATCTCTTTTCTTGTGATTGGCTTGTTGAGATCATCTATTTCTTCTTGAGTCAGTGGTGGTTGTTCATACCTTTTTAGGATATTGTCCATTTCATCCACGTTGTCCAGTTTATGAGTATTTAGTTGTTCATAGTATCCTCTCATTACCTCCTTTATTTCTGCGGGGTCATGGTTATGTCTCCTCTTCTATTTCTGATTTTATTTATTTACGCCCTCTCTCTTTTTTGTCAGCCTAGCTAAGGGTCCATCAATTTTATTGATTTTTCTCAAAGAACCAACTTGTTTTGTTGATTTTCTCAATTATTTTCATGTTCTCAATTTCATTTATTTCTGCTCTAATCTTCATTATTTCTTTCCTTTTGTTTGCTGTGGGGTTAGTTTGTTATTCTTTCCCTGGGTTTTCCCAGTGAGCAGTTAATTTCTTGTTTTCCCTCTTTCTTCTTTTTTAATATAGGCATTTGGTGCAATAAGTTTCCCTCTTAAAACTGCCTTTGCTACATCCCATAAATTTTAATATGTTGTGTTTCATTTTCATTTGCCTTGAGATATTTACTGATTTCTCTTGTAATTTCTTCCTTGATCCACTGGTTGTTTACAAGTGTGTTGTTGAGCCTCCATATGTTTGTGAATTTTCTAGCTCTCTGCGTATTATTGATTTCCAACTTCATTCCTTTATGATCCACAAAAATGTGCTGTATGATTTCAACCTTTCTGAATTTATTGAGGCTTGCTTTGTGACCCAACATATGGTATATCTTTGAGACTGATCCACGAACACTTGAGAAAAATGTGTATCCTGCTGTTGTGGGGTGTAATGTTCTGTAAATGTCTGTTAAGTCTAGTTCATTTATTATATTATTCAAATTCTCTATTTATTGATCCTCTGTCTAGATGTTATATCCATTGGTGAGAGTGGGGAAGTGAAGTCTCCAACTATTGTTGTAGAAGCTTCTATTTCTCCCTTCAGTGTTGTCAGTGTTTGCCTCATGTATTTTGGAGCACTATAGTTCGATGCATGTTTATGATTGTTATGTCTTCTTATTAAATTGATCCTTTAATTTGTCTCTTTAATTGTTTTACATTTGAAATCTAATTTGTTGGATATTAGTATAGCTACTCCTGCTCTTTTCTCATTGTTGTGGCATGAAATATCTTTTCCCAACCTTTCACTTTTAACCTGTTGTTGTCCTTAGGTCTAAAATGAGTCTCCTGTAGACAGCATATAGATGGCTCCTGTTTTTTAATCCGTTCTGCCAGGCTGTGTCTTTTTTTTTTTTTTTACATGGGCAGGCCCTGGGAATTGATGCTGAGTCTCCAGTACAGCAGGCAAGAACTCTGCCTGCTGAGCCACTATGGCTTGTCCTAGGCTATGTCTTTTGATTGGGGTGTTTAATCCTTTAACATTTAGTGTTAGAACTGTAAAGGCAGTACTTTCTTCCACCATTGTACCTTTTGGATTTTAAATGACATATCTAGTTTTTTGTTTTTTTTTTAATCTTTTCACCTTTACTGATATTCTTCATTTCTGTTCTCTTCTCCAGATCTCTTTCCTGCCTTTTTCCATCTGCCTGTAGCGCTCCCTTTAGTATTTCTTACAGAACTGGTTTGTTGGTCACAAATTCTCTCATTAATTATGTCTAAAAATGTTTTAATCTCCCCCTCTTTTTGGAAGGACAATTTTGCTGGATATAGAATTCTTGGTTGGCAGTTCTTCTCTTTTAGAATCTTAAATATATATACCACTGCCTTCTCATCTCAGTGTTTTCTGCTGAGAAATCCACACGTAGCCTTATCGGGCTTCTCTTTTATGTGATGGGTTGCTTTTCTCTTGCTGCTTTCAAAATTCTCTCTCTTTGACATCTGTAAGTCTGATTAATAAGTGTCTTAATGTATGTCTAGCTGGATCTATTTTGTTTGGAGTATGCTGCACTTCTTGGTTCTGCAATTTTATGTCTTTCTTAAGAGATGGGAAGTTTTCAGTGACTATTTCCTCCATTAGTCCTTCTCCTTCTTTTCCTTTCACTTCTCTTTCTTGGACACCCACAACATGTATATTCCTGCACTTCATGTTGTCATTCATTTCCCTTAGACCCTGCTCATATTTTTTCATTCTTTTCACTATATTTTCTTTTGTATGTTGGATTTCAAATTTCCAGTCCTTTAGTTCACTAATCCCCTCTTCTGTCTCTTCAAATCTTTTGTTATAAGTTTCATTGTTTCTTTTCATCTCTTCTACTGTGCCTTTCATTCTCATACGTTCTGTGATTTGTTTTTTCAAACTTTTGATTTCTTTTTGCTTGCTTAATGTGTTCTTTATGTCCTCCCTCAACTCACTGATTTGATTTTTGATAAGACTTTCCATGTCTGTTCAAACATCCTGAATTAGTTTTTTTTAACCCCTGTATCTCATTTGAATTGTTGGCTTGGTCCTTTGAGCTCTAGCTTTAGTCATAATAGTATGACTCATTATTTATTTATTTATTTATTTATTGGTTTATTTTGCAGGTTGCTCTCACCCTTTTACCTAGTATTTTCTTGCTGGATGGCTTTGTTCTCTATCTGTTCTTTGACATTCAGTTCCACTTGTTCTAGAACTAGGTTCTGTTTAACTTATCAGAATTTTTCAGTTCTTGTTTTTCTGTTTCTTTTCCTGCCTATATGGAGCCTTTTGTTTTTTTTTCGTTTGTTGTCTTAGGAGGCTGTCCTCAGATATTGTTGACCCTAGTCAGATTTTCCAAAACCGGAATGGCCTCTGAGGAGAAAAGAGTTACCAGCATCAGTTTTCCCTGAGGGTGAGACCCAACAGGTTGTCAGACTTTCCTATGAAGCCTCCATGGCTTGGGGGACTTAGAAGTTCTGTGTGGGATTGCACCTTGTCCAGCTTGTCCAGACCAGTACTCTGTGTGTCTGGTCACTGATGTGGCCCAAGCAGTTGTTCTGTACTGTTCCTGGCTATTTACTAGCTGCTCTGGAGGATGAGCTAAATTCTACACAAATAGTGGATTTGTGCCAGTATCGTGCTTTTTTGACCACTGTGGCTTTATAATAACCTTTAAAAATCAGGAAGTGTAAGTTTTCCCACTTTGTTCTTCCTTTTTTATGAGGCTGTTGGCCTTTCAAGGCTCCTTTCCCTTCCAAGTAAATATAATACCTAACTTTTCCAACTCTACAACATAGATTGTTGGACTTTTGATTGGTATTGCATTGAGTCCGTAGATCAATTTGGATATAATTGACATTGTAACAGCCTTTTGCTTTCCTACATATGAACATACAATGTCTTTCCATCTGTTTAGGACTTCTTTGATTTCTTTTAGCAATTTTTGTAGTTTTCTGTGTACTGGTCCTTTGCATCCTTGGTTACATTTATTCCTAGATACTTGATTCTTTTAGTTGCTATTTTGAGTGGAATTTTTTTATTTGCCTCCTTAGGTCATTACTAGTATATCAAAATGCTATTGATCTTTGTGTGTTAATCTTGTATTCTCCCACTTTGCTGAGTTTATTAGCTGAAACAGCTTTGTCATAGATTTCTCCACATATTCCAAATATAAATTCATGTCATTTGCAATAATGAGAGTTTTACTTCTTCCTTTCCAATTTGGATGCCTTTCATTTCTTTTTCCTGCCTGATTACTCTAGCTAGAATTTCTAGCACTATTATTGAATAATAGTAACTCCCAGCTTTTATGTAGCCAAAAATAGATTTATATTAGTGATCTCACTACATGGCAAATACATTTAAAGTAGATTTAAAAATTTCATTTCGGGTGACCTGAAGGTGGATTTCTTGATACAATACCAGTACATTATAGAGACATTTAAAAACTGTGTTCGCTTTTGGATGTGTCCAGAACACCTGGATCCATGCTAACTCCAACTAAAGGATCAATAGATACTCTGATGAAGACAGAAATGATTCTTAGATTCTGTGCTGTGTTTAGTCCCTGATAGGTAGGACCATGCCTTGGGCCCTGTGCCTCAGAGAGCCTTACATTTTGGGGTGCCTTATCTATGTTTCACTCTGTGTCTAGGATCAGCTGTGGTGGTAATGCCATCTGGGCAGGACCACCTTATATTCAGCCCCTCATCCAACTTCTGTGATGGGCTGGACCAGATGCCCCAAGGAGCTTTGGGAATTGTTTCCATGTTGTAGTCCTAGGCCTCTGTTCCCAGGGTATCGCTCTTCTGGCTGGTGTAGTTTTTCTTTTTGTGAGATTTGGTTGCAGGAATTGTGCTGTCACACATAATTATGGGTGACTCACTCATGTCAGAGACAGGATAAGAAGACAAGTTCAAGGCCCTGGACTGCCCACTGTTTACCACCAGCCCTTGCGATACATGTGTGGGCCCATGCATTGGTCCCCTTGGCTCTAGTCTACAACCCCAAGTGTGATGGGGGAAGCAGCAGACTTTACCCTGTGCAGTCCTCTGCTAGCCTTTAGGGGTTGATGTACTTCATCAAGACTTTCTGAGATGTTGCTTTCCATACTTATGGGTCCTTCTGATTGATATCTTCCCTTGCTTCTAATCAAATTGGTGGTGACACGCTCTCCTAGATCAGTCTTAAGTTATATCAGAGAACATGCAATCATTCCTTGAATGAATAGACCATTTTTCTTTCCCAGGTGTAGACCTCTGACCCATCATCCTCCTGGCAGTGGCGTTCAAGAGGCCTGGGTACCAAGGCTTGTAGTGATTGTGCCCTAATGAGTTCAAGAGAAGACGTGGTTGAAAGATATGCTATTCTACTTTTAGGCTATTAAATTCTGGACAATAAATTTAATAAGACCAGAAAGCAAATTGTACATTTTCCTTCATACTTTGGGTAAGATTTGCTTTTGACTCTTAAACAAAGTACCAATCTCTCTCTTTGAGAGAATCATTGGAAGTTAGTATTCATAGGCTTTAAAATGGGTGATGTAGCATCATAAGTAATGATGCCTTGAATAAATGACATAAAGGAGCTATGGAGGCAGGATGATGTGTATTGTTTCACTAAAAAGAAATTCTAAAGAGCAATGGTGTTGGGAGTCATGAGTGTTATAATCTTTTCCTTGGGTGGTTATAAGAGATTAGCCAGGAAAAGTATATGTGACAATAAAGAACACAGAGATGATGCCTAGACATTATGAAGATTCATGTGATTGGGTTGGATTCTAAATACTTAAGACCTCTTCTGTTCACCATTCTAAGTCTCTGTTGGTAAATTACGATAACTTATCCCTGTTTTAACGTGGTTTATATATGCCTCCTATAGAGAGACAATGTGAGTAGAAATTTATTTAAGTTGATTATCAATACTACTTCCCATGCAAACACAAAATTACTTTTGCCATTGCTAGACATAACCATAAAAGAAAATGTTAAAACTTGTGGATTTTGAAATACATTTAAAAATAAAATTGTTCATATAGGCAGGGGCTTCACAAAATGTGTTTTCCCAGGGTCCCTACATATCCTAGGTATGGCCTGTTCAAAGTTACAGTAGTAAATATGATCCCAGCTGTTGTTAGTAGGACAGCCTTGGTATTCTTTCAGTCTAAATGATTTAGTCTAGATGAGAATAGGGAATGTTTCAAGAGTGAAAGACTGTAAGAGTAAATCAGTGGAGCTTGCATTGCTTTACTTTAAAGTATTATTTAGAGGGGAATCTTTTCCTAAGGTATGTGTGTCAACTTGGCCAAGTAGTGATGCCCATTTTTCTAGTTGGCAAATGCTGGCTTGTCTGTTGCTATGAGGACATTTCATGGACTTAAATCATGTTTACATCAGCTGCATCCACAGCTGATTGCATTTGTAATTAGTCAAGGGAAGTGTCTTCTGCAGTGAGTGGAACTTAATCTAATCACTGGAAGGTTTTTAAGAAGTATTCAAAGTGAGCCTTTCCTATGGCGTTTGTCCAGACCCTTCATCGGAGTTGTCAGTTTGAGGTCTGCCCTACTGACCTTGAATTTTACATTCCCATGGTTATGTAAGACACTCTTAGAAATTTTATATCTACGGCTATTTCCTGCCGATTTTGTTTCTCTAAAGAATCCTAGCTAGTACATGGTGCTATGAGGAAGTAAAAACATTTCATCAACTGGACCAAAGAATCTTATCTCAGTGTGACTGCCTTGTGAGGTATCTTCATTTCCCCCCATATAGAGAAGAACTAGTATCTTAGATATTAATACAAATTATATAATAGGTAGGACTTTAAGATTTAATGCAAATAAACACTAAAATAATTTCAAATGTCATGTTTGCTTCTACACCATTTTTATTTCTATACTCTCTTTACAAATGGAAATATTCACGATTATGCTCTATTAGCATATCTAGGTGAATAAGATTACCAAGTTCCTATTGAGAACCAATTTACCATTTTTCTATTATTATAACCAGAGACAAGCAAATATTTGACAGTAAAGAATTATCTGTCACACCTATTCTTAAATTAAACAGTATCTTTAAAAATAGCTTCCATATTTTTCTCATTTATCTGAAGATCAGTTGACTAGAGTGAAATATTGGGGCCTGTGAAAATAGATATTTAAGCAGCCCACAAGGCAGAGACATTCTTGACTGTTTTGAGGACTTATTTAAACTGATGGAATAAAAACCAACCCACTGTTTTTATTTAAAAAACAATATAAAGTCAGTATCTCTTGAGCTGAACATAACCTATTTACTTTCTTCTATTACTGCTGTAATTTTTATCTATGTAGTCTTTGTTTAATTATAATCCTATTGTGCTATAATTGTATGGAGTTTTTCTGTTTCTTCATGTTGATCATTTTTAATGGCTGTTATGATTTATATTCCTCTTTCTTTCCTCACCTTCTGTTCTAGTTTGCTAGGTGCCAGAATGCAAAACACCAGAGATGGATTGACCTTCAATAAAGGGGATTTATTTAGTTAATATATAGTTCTTCAGAGGAAAGGCAGCTAACTTTCAACTAAGGTTCTTTCTTATGTGGGAGGGCACCAGGTGATCTCTGCTGGCCTTCTCTCTAGGCCTCTGGGTTCTAACAACTTTTCCCGGGGTGATTCCTTTCTGCATCTCCAAAGGCCTGGGCTGCGCTGTGAGTGCTGAGCTGCTGAGCTGTGCTACATTGCGCTCTCTCATTTAAGCACCAGCCAATTAACTCAGATATCATTCATTGCAGCAGGCACGCCTCCTAGCTGACTGCAGATGTAATCAGCGACAGTTGAGATTCGGATGCCATTGGCTCATGTCCACAGCAGTAGAACTAGGTATCTTCACCTGGCCAAGTTGACACCTGAATCTAACTACCACACCTTCTGAATGGGTGCCTTGGTGTATTATCAATAAATGCATGTTTTGGGGGGGATTTTGTACTATATTTTTTCATGTTGTATCATAAGATACAACCAAATGACTTGAAAAGTTCAGTTTCTTGCTTCTCTTAAATATGCGTGTTGCACTCTAGTAAAGCATTATTTGCTTAACCATTGCTCTTTTAATTGAAGCAATATTTATGTAATGTCTGTTTTCCCACCTAAAATATAAGATCTATAATAGCAGGAATTGTACCCTTTTTTATTCATGACTTTATTCTCAATGCCACATATAGGCAAGCATCTAATAAATATTTATTAAATTAGTTTAATCTATTTGTTGACATGAATTATTCAAATGTTCGGTTATTAAAAATTCCTCTGTATTGTTTTCTCTCTATATAGTGACATAGATATAAATATATAATTTGCACAAGTTCCTTTTTAATAATTATTTTTGTAGGGTAAAAACACCGAGAATAGAGACAGCAGTGTGAATTAACTTTTGTCTTACAATACCAAACACACTTGTAAGGCATTTTTCTGTAACCTTTTCTTAGTTGTTTACCTTCCATCTATTCATCCACCTATGTGACCATCTTAACTGTGCTAATAAGTGTTGGCATTTAGAGATGAATAAAACAGAGATTGCTATAAAGGAGGTTACTGTCAATTGGGACATGTAGAAAAGTTGACAGAAGAAAGAACTCAGGAGGAACCCTTAATTAAACTGAGAGGTCAGAAAAGCAACCCAAACTTTCCTATGTGTAGGTTTGGTGACTTTGGATCTAATCCATTGAAGCTCTTTGGGAAATAGCTATGTGCTATGTGTCATCTCCAGGGCATTATTCCTCTCACTTTGGGCTATCTTGGACCACCAAAGTATTATACTAGTCTAATTATGTGTATTTAAAATTCATATAAGGAGGAGGATTTTGCATAGTTTGGGGGCTATCTTTATATGTTTATTTTCATATAGAATAACCTGAATCTTAGATAACTTAAAGGGGTCCTAATGTAAGGCAGTATTTTCCCAAATCATATTAAACTTAGCCCATTTCCTATGAGCTTAACAAACGAAATCCTTGAAGGTAAGAGGATGGGAACACCAGATACCTAGGAGCAGCTCACTTCTTTTCTTTTGGGACACATGTGAACGATGACATTAATTATAGTTTATGTTTTGCACCTCAGAGTTATGTGCATTTCTGGTACTAGCTAATAATATCATGCCTTTTTTACTTAAGAAAGCATGTTTGTACGTAAGACATTGTGTTGTGAATTTGCTCTGGTTTCTTAAATAAGGTGGAAGCTCAGTCAAATGTAAACCTTGGTACTATTATTAATGAGCATATTTTCTTCACAGCTGTTGATTATTATATAATATATACTATAATTGAGTAAGTCTGGCTTAAATGAATGTTTAATTTTGAAGGATAGTGTTGTAGCATTTGAGAAACAACTTTTGTGTGATATATACTTATTTTGAGTTTCCAGGTGTTAAATTAGGTGGAAAAAACTCAGAGACCTCAGAGAAGCCAGTTGGAATTAAAGAGAAGGAAATATGAGAAAGAAGTTTTGAATCTACTAACTAAGAGAGAAGGTACTTAGAGAAGAATTTCTCTTTGTTGATCAACTTCAGAAATCTTGAGTGTGGGGAAATGGTCTTTAATTTAGTAGAATGTAAAGATATATTAAGATTATTAGGTAGAGCAAGATATCAGCCTAGTGAGATATAGAATTCAGTTCTTCCTCCAGAGCAGCTAGTAAATAGCCAGGAAAAGTACAGAACAACTGCTGGGGCTGCATCAGTGACTGGATACACCATGTACACCAGTTTGGATCAGGTGGACTGGATGATACCCCAAGGAGCACAGGGGTCCCATTCTGAAAAGAAATTTTTTTTTTTTTTTGCTTTTTTCTACTCCTTAGATAGAACTGGAAGCCTTCTCAGGCTCCAGAACTGTCCCAGGCAAGGGCACAGTTAAGCTTGTCTGACTCAAAGTAACTTAGGTAAAAGGAGTTAATTCCCTAAAGGCTGTACCTTCCCAAAGAGAAAGGTGGGGTCCTGAACAAGTGGAATTCTTCCTTCAAGGAATTCAGGTGCCAAGGACTGAAAAACCGAAGCAATTAATGCCATCCTACAACCTCACCTCTTTCTCAGCTACACCCCTAGCAGGCGGAATTTGCTAAAATTAAAGGCAGCACATCACTTTACCCTGGTGGGAAGCCATGGGCAGACAAGTGCCACATGCTGGGTGGGATAGGAGAAGCACAGACTCTAGAGGCTTCATAGGAAAGTCTGACAAACTGCTGGGTCACTCATTCAGGGATGATTGATGCTGGCTACTCTTTCCTCCTGAGAGGAGGTCAGTCTGGTGTGGGGAAATCTCACTGGGGTCCATAATATCTGAGGAGCCCCCCCCCCAAAAAAAAAATACCGCTCCACAATGCAGGGCAAGAAATAGAAAAACAACTGAAAAATTCTGATCCATTAACAGAACCTATGCTAGCAGTCTAGAATAAGCTGAAATGAATGTCAGAAAACAGATAAAGAACAAAGTCATCAAGCAAGAAAATTCTAGGTAAAGGAGTGACAACAACCTCCAGAATAAACTAATTAAGGACATCAAATGCCTAGACGCCAGCAAAAAATAGTGAGTCATATCAGGAAAAGTGAAAATACAGCCCAATCAAAGGAACAAACTAACAATTCAAATGAGATACAGGAGTTGAAAAAACTAATTCAGGATGTTCAAACAGACATGGAAAATTTTATCAAAAATCAAATCAGTGAGTTGAAGGGGAATATAAAGAATAGGTGAACGAAAAGAAGAAATCAAAAGTTCGAAAAAACAAATCATGGAACTTATGGGAATGAAAACCACAGTAGAAGAGATGAAAAAAACAATACAACAGATTTGAAGAGGCAGAAGAAACCTACCATAGATTTGAAGAGGCAGAAGAAAGGACTGGTGACCTAGAGGACTGGACATCTGATATTTGTCACTCAAAATAAAATAAATGGAAAAATATGACAGGGTCTGAGGGAATTTAATAACATGAAGTACATGAATATACATGTTGTGGGTGTCCCAGAAGGAGAAGAGAAGGGAAAAGAAGGAAAAAGACAAATGGAGGAACTATTTACTAAGAATTTCCCATCTCTTGTGAAAGACGTAAAATTACAGATCCAAGAAGTGCAATGTACCCCAAACAGAATAGACCAAATAGACATACTCCAAGACACTTACTAATCAGATTGTCAGATGTCAAAGAGAGAGAATTTTGAAAGCAGCGAGAGTAAAGCAATCACATGCAGGAGAAGCCCAATAAGATTATATGTGGATTTCTCAGGAGAAACTATGGAGGCAAGAATGCAGTGGTATGGTGTATTTAAGATTCTAGAAGAGAAAAACTGCCAACCCAAGATTTCTATATCTAGTAAAATTGTACTTCAAAAAAAATGAGAGGGAGCTTAGCCTACTATAGGTATGCCTAAGAGTTACTTCCAGAGGGACTCTTTTGTTACTCAGATGTGGCCTCTCTCTCACTGAGCCCAACTCAGGAAGTGAAACCATTGCCCTTTCCCCTATGTGGGATATGACATCCAAGGATGACAGTCTCTTCAGCAGCATGGGAGATGACTCCCAGGGACGAACCTGGCCATGGCACCATAAAATCAACAATACCATCCTGACAAAATGGGGGAAAAGTAGTGTAACAAATAAGGTATCAGTGACTGAGAGAGTTTAGAGTTGACAGGCCACTCTAGATTTCACTCTTGTACAAACTGTAGTTAGACATTGCTACCCACTGTAACTTGCCAAACCCCAATCAAAACCATTCTTGCCAATCCTGAAGAACTCCTAGGGCATTATATAAGATTCTACAAAGTTTCCATGCACTAGGGTAACTCTCCAAAACCTACAACCTCCACATGGGGCCCTGAACTAGATAAGTCCTGAAATGCAGAGGGACCAGTCTTTACAGAACATCAGCTAGTTCCATCCCCCTATCCCATATTATCAACAGCACCTTCCAACATGAACGAGTTAGAATGAGCATAGCCCAAATGGCACTAAAGAGTTGGCGAATGATCAAAGGTGATGGTCGTGTTATATACAGAGAAGGTCTGTTTTAACAAATGAGTACGAGTGCTGCATCATTACGCTGATACTTCTTTTAGCTGCCAGTACCTTAGAGCAGCTAGAAATAAAAACCTGAAAGTGTAAAATTCTAACCCATAGCAAATTCTGAAGTCTGTTCTACAATGAATTGTTGCAATACACTTTGAAACTTATTGCTTTAATGTATATATGTTATTTAAAGAGAAGAAGGAATATAATAGAGAAGATAGGATTTAATAAATGAATATGACGGCTAAATCATTATATTGATATCTCTTTTGGTCTACAGTGTCTTGGAGCAGCTAGAAGAACTAAAAATCATATAATTATAACCCATACCAAACTTTAAAATCTGTTCTATAACCACTTGCTAAAATGTACTCGGAAATTTATTGCTTTTTGTATATGTTCTGTATTTCACAATAAAAAAAGGTAAAAAAAATAAGGGGGAGATTAATGTATTTTTAGGTAAACAATCACTGAGGATTTGTGACCAAGAGACCAGCTCTGCAAGAAATAGGAAAGGGAGCACTACAGGCTGACAGGAAAAGGCAGGAGAGAAGGGTCTTGAGAAGATTGTAGAAATGAACACTATCAGTAAAAGTAAAAGAAACAAAGAAAACAAAGAAATGGTAATGACATATAAAATGCAAAAGTCAAAATGGTAGAAGAAAGTACTGCCTTTACAGTAATGACACTAAATGTTAATGGATTACACTTCCCAATCAAAAGACATAGACTACCAGAATGGATTAAAAAACAGGAGCCATCTTTATGCTGGTCAACAAGTGATTCATTGAAATTGAAAGGTTGGGAAAAGATATTTCATGCAAACCAAATTCAGAAAAGGTCAAGAGTAGCTATACTGATATCCAACATATTAGACTTCAAATGTAAAATAATTAAAAGAGACAAAGAAGGACATTATGTATTAATAAGAGGAACAATTCAACAAGAATGCATAACAGTCATAAATATTTAAGCACCAATCCAGAGTACTCAAAATACATGAGGCAAATCCTGATAACACTAATGGGAGAAATGGATACCTCTACCATAGTAGTTGGAGACTTCAATTCACACTCTCATCAATGGATGGCACATCTAGACAGGATTAAATAGAGAATTTGAATAATACTATAAATGAACTAGACTTAACGACATTTACAGAACATTACACCCCACAACAGTAGGATACACATTTTTCTCAAGTGCTCGTGGATCAGTCTCAAGGATATACCATATGCTAAGTGACAAAGCAAGCCTCAATAAATTCAGAAAGGTTGAAATCATACAGAACATTTTTGTGGATCATAAAGGAATGAAGTTGGAAATCAATAATAGGCAGAGGGCCAGAAAATTCACAGATATATGGCGGCTCAACAACACACTCCTAAACAACTACTGGGTCAAGGAAGAAATTACAAGAGAAATCAGTAAATATCTTGAGGCAAATAAGATGAAAACACAACT
Organism: Tamandua tetradactyla; assembly: GCF_023851605.1. Lineage (NCBI taxonomy): Eukaryota > Metazoa > Chordata > Mammalia > Pilosa > Myrmecophagidae > Tamandua > Tamandua tetradactyla. The sequence continues at coordinate 89,697,201 of NC_135332.1, forward strand.
CATCAAAATTTAGTAAAGGCAGTTTTAAGAGGGATATTTATTGCCTTAAATGCTTATATTAAAAAAGAAGAAAGTACAAAAATTAAGGAAATAACTATTCACTTGGAAGAACTAGAGAAAAAAATCAGCAAACTAACCCCAAAGCAAGCAAAATAAAAGAAATAATGTAGAGCAGAAATAAATGAAATTGAGAACATGCAAACAATAGAGTAAGTCAACAAAATTAGAAGTTGCTTCTTTGATAAAATCAGTAACATTAATGGACCCCTTGTTATGTTGACAAAAAAAAAGAAAAAAGAAAGAAAGAAAAGAAAGAGGGAAGATGCAAATAAATAAAATCAGAAATGGAAGAAGAGACATAACCACTGGCCCTGCAGAAATAAAGGAAGTAATGAGAGGATACTATGAGCGACTATATGCTAATAAGCTAGACAAAGTAGTTGAAATGGACAACTTCGTAAAAGGCATGAACAACCATCATTGACTCAAGAAATAGGTGACATCACCAAACCAATCATGAGTAAAGAAACTTAGTCATCAAGAAGCTCCCCAAAAAGAAAAGTCCAGGATCGGATGGTTTTGCATGTGAATTCTATGAAGCATTCACGAAAGAATTAGTACCAATCCTGCTCAAACTCTTCAAAAAAATTTTTAAGAGGAAGGAAGGCTGCCTAACTCATTCTATGAAGCCAACATCACCCTCATACCAAAGCCAGACAAAGGTACTACAAGAAAATTACAGACCAATCTCTGTAATGAATATAGATGTAAAAATCCTCAACAAAATTTTTGTAAATCGAATCCAGCAGAACGTTAAAAGAATTATGACCAAATAGATTTATTCCAGATATGCAAAGATGATTCACCATAAGAAAGTCAATTAATGTAATATACCATATCAATGAGTCAAAGCAGAAAACCACATGATCATCTCAATTGATGCAGGAAAGGCATTTGACACAGTTCAACATGCTTTCTTGATGAAAACTCTTCAAAGGATAGGAATAGAAGGGATCTTCCTCAATATGATAAAGGAAATATATGGAAAACCCACAGCTAAGGTCATCATCAACAGGAAACGATTGATCACTTTCCCTCTAAGATCAAGAACAAGACAAGGAGGCCCACTTTCACCAGTGTTATTCAACATTGTGCTAGAAATTCTAACCAGAGCTATCAGACAAGAAAAAGAAATAAAAGGCATCCAAATTGAAAAGGAAGAAGTAAAACTCTCACCATTTGTAGATGATATGATACTACATGTAGTAAGTCATGAAAAACCTACAGCAAAGCTACTAGAGCTAATAAATGAGTATAGCAAAGTGGCAGTGTACAAGATCAACACCCCAAAATCAGTACTCTTTCTTTACACTAATAATGAACAATCTGAGGAGAAAAATCAAGAAAAAAATTCCATTTACAATAGCAATGAAAGGAATAAAATATTTAGGAATAAATTTAACTAAGAATACCTAAGACCTAGACACAGAAAACGACAAGAAATTGCTAAAAGCAATCATGGGAGACATAAATAATTGGAAGGGCATAACATATTTATAGACTGGAAGATTAAATATTGTTAAATGTATATTCTACCTTAATTAATTTATAGATTCAATGCAATACCAGTTAAAATCCCCAAAACTTACTTTGCAGAAATAGAAAAACCAATAACCAAAATTATTTGCAGGAAAGGCTGCCCCAAATAGCCAATAGTATCTTCAGAGAAAAAAATGAAGTGGCAGGTCTCAAACTACCTGACTTTAAAGCAGATTATGAAGCTACAGTGGTCAAAGCAGCATATACTGGCATAAAGGTAGATATACTGACTAATGGAGTGGACTAGAGTGTTCAGATATAGACCATCTCGTCTATGGATAACTGATCTTTGATAAGGTGGTCAAACCAAGCCAACTGGATCAGAACAGCATCTTCAATAAATGGTACTTCGAGAACTGGATGGCCATATTCAAAACAATGAAAGAAGATCCATATCTTATACCCAATGTAAAAATTATCAGAAAATGGATCAAAAACCTAAACATTTGAGCTAAGACCATAAAACTCTTAGAAGAAAATGTAGGGAAATATAAAACTTGTAATTTTCTAGACCTTCCACCAAAAGCGTGAGCATCAAAGAAAGAAATAGATAATTGGGAACTCCTCAAAATTAAACACTTTTGTGCATCACAGAGCTTTGTCAAGAAAGTGAAAAGCAGCCTACGAAATGTTAGACAATATTTGGAATCCTTTTATCATATAAGGGTTTAGTATCTAGAATATATAAAGAGATCCTTCAGCTCAACAACAAAAAGACAAACAACCCAATTTAAAAATGTGCAAAAGACAGGAACAGACACTTCTCAGAAGAGGAGATACAAATTATAAAAGGTACATGTAAAGATGCTCAGTTTTACTGGCTGTTAGGGAAATGCAAATCAAAACTGTCCGTGTCTCCTCGCTCAACGTCGGGCCCCCGGCCGGCGGAGGGTACGACAAGAAAAGGGGGAGAGAGAAAGAGACGCCGACAAACCGGTCCTGGCGGTAGAAAACGAGTCCAGAATACGCAGCAGTTGTAAGCACAAATCTTTACTGGGTCTAAGCTTGCATTATCTATAACTTTCCCCGACCGGGTGAATACATCCCGCGGGGGAGCGACCTCTGTGCGGCCGTCAGGCACGGCTCCTTGTGGGTCGTTCCCCCCGCCTCGTCCGGGTAATACCTTATATACATAATTCAAGCCCAATAGGTTGTTGCCGCGTCTAAGAGGGTGATTGGTAGATCGGGTTGGTGGGCGTGTGTGTCATACGCGGAAGCAGGATGTGGGCGCCATCTTGGCTCACTCGATGGGCGGGGGGAGCTCTAGAGCAGGCTGCAGCGCGTCCACTAGGCCTGACCCGGGTGGCGGCTCTCCACACAAAACCACAATGAAATATCATCTCACACCCCCTATAATGGCCATTAACAAAAAGAAAACAAAGCAAGTGCTGTAGAAGATGTGGAGAAAGTGGTATACTTATCCACTATTGGTGGAAATATAAAATGGTATAACTGCTCTGGAAGGCAGCTTGGCGGTTCCTCAGGAAGCTAAGTATCAAATTTTCATATGATCCAGCAATCCCATTGCTAGCTATATATTCATAAGAACTGAAGGTGAGGACCCAAGTGGAGATTTACACACCAATGTTTAAAGTAGCATTGTTTATGATTGCCAAGAAATGGAAACAGCCCAAATATCCATTAATGAATTAGTAGCTAAACAAGCTGTGGTATACACATACAATAGAATATTAAGCAACTTTGAGACAGAATAAAGTCTGAAGCATGTAGCAATACGGATGGACCTTGAAGACATTATGCTGAGTGAAATTAGCAAGAAATAAAAGGACAAATAATGTATGATCTCACTAATATGAACTAACATAATGATTGAACTTTGAGAATTGAAGTTAAGAACACAGGTTATCAGGGTGTAAAATACGGTAGAGGTTGGGAATTTGGTGCTGAAGGAATATGGATTGTCAACAGGACTGACTGTAAAAATTCAGAAATGGATAAAACAATACTACCTGATTGTGGCACAATAATATAAGTACATTGAATGTAACTGAATGTGAGTATGATAGAAGGAGAAGGGCTGGGGGCATGTATGAAACCAGAAGAAAAGATAGAAGATAAAGACTGAGACAGTATAATTTAGGAATGCCTCGAGTGGCCAATAATGGTGATTAAATGTACAAATTAAAAACATTATTACATGAGAGAGAACAAATGAATGTCAGTATTGCGAGGTGTTGAAAATAGATGGTATACAAGAAAAAGTACAACCAGTGCAAGCCAGGTTCTATAGTCAACAGTAACATTGTAATATATCTCCACTGAATGTAATAAAGGCATTATGGCAAAACTAAATGTCAGCAGATGGGGGCATGGGAAAGGGGTATGGATTCTTTGTGGAAGAAAAGAATATTCAGTTAGAGTATGTTGTTCTCCTCTATAGCTATGACTGTCATAGATGACACCTTTCACTAGAAGGCTGTTTCATCTATATGGAAAATCTGTTATCTTAGCTAGATCTTCTGAATAACTCACTGCAGCTTTTATGTCAACACTTGTTGCTTCACCTTGCATTTTCATGTTATGGAGCTGGCTTCTTTCCTTAAACCTCATGAGCCAATGTCTGCTAGCATCACTGTTTCTTCTGCAGCTTCTTCACCTCTCTCAGCCTTCATAGAATAAGGAAAGTTAAGGTCTTGCTCTGAATTAGTTTTTGGCTTAAGGAAATGTTTTGGCTGGTTTGATTTTCTGTCCAGACACTAAAGCTTTCTGCATATCAGCACTAAGGCTGTGTTCTTATCATTTGAGTGTGTTCACTGGAGTAGTACTTTGAATTTTCCACAGGAACATTTCCTTTGCATTCACAGTTTGACTAACTCACTGGTATAAGATGCCTAGTTTTCAGCATATCTCAGCTTTCAACATGTCTTCCTCACTAAGTTCAATCATTTCTAACTTTTGATTTAAAGTGAGAGACATGTGGCTCTTTGTTTCCCCTTACACTTAGAGGCCATTGTGAAGTTATTAATTAACCTATTTTCAATATTATTTTGTCTCAGGGAATACAGAGGCCTGAGGAAGAGGGAGAGAGAGAAGGAGGAATGGTTGGTTCATGGAGCAGGCAGTACACACTCAGCATTTATTAAGTTTTCTGTCTTATGTGGGCACAATTTGTGGTGGTACCCCCAGAGCAGTTGCACTAGTAATATCAAAGATCACAGACCACTGTAACAGATATAATGGTAATGAAGAATTTGGAATTATTGAGAGAATTACCAAAATGTAACATACACAGAAAAGTAAGCACATGTTGTTGGAAAAGTGGTGCTGATAGACTTGCTTGACCAGAGTTGCCACAAACCTTCAATTTGTTAAAAATGCAGTATCTTCAATGTGCGATAAAATAAGATATGACTGTATAGTAGTTGTTATTGTATTCTGGATACATGACCTTTTTCAGATATATGATTAGCAAATAAATTTCTCCCATCTCTGGCTAATCTTTTCATTTTCTTAGTGATATCTTTCCTTATGCTAGTACCACACTGTCTTGATTACTGTAGCTGTCTAGTTAGTTTTGAAATCTGGAAACATTAGTCTTCTGACTTTATTATTCCTCTTTTTCAATATTATTTTGACTATTCTGGATATTTTATATTTCTGTATACATTTTAGGATCAGCTTGTAAATTTCTGCAAACAAAGTCAGCTGGGATTTTGATTTCAGTTTTCAGTGAACAAGACTTGCACTTCTTTTGTTGAATTTATTTCTGAATGTTTTATTTTTATTTTTTATTTTTTTTGCATGGGTAAGCACTGGGAATTAAATCTGGGTCTCCAGCATGGCAGGCGAGAACTCTGTCTCTGAGCCACTATGGCCCTCCCATTTTATTCTTTTTGATCCTATTGAGAATGGGATTGTTTTTGTAATTTCACTTGGATTTCTCATTGTTTATATATATAAATGTAGTTGATTTTTGTATTTTGATCTTCTATCCTGATCTTGCTGACCTCATTTATTAGTTCTACCATTTTTTGTGTGTGTGCATGTATGGGTGTTTCTTAAATTTTCCTCAGTTAGAACCATATTATATCTGAACAGAAACAGTTTTACTTTTTCATTTCCAATATGAATGCCTTTAATTTCTTTCCGTGCCTGGTTGCTTGCCATGGTTAAGATGTCTATGAAGATGTTGAATAGAAATAGTGACATTAGACTTCCTTGATAATTCCAAAGTTCATTTATCTTTATTGTTCTCTTACTAAATGCCCTAGGCAAAGCCACTGTGGTAAAATGTTAACAATAGGTGAATTTAGGTAAAGACTAAAAAGTATGAATTTTTCTTCCCAAGTACTTAATGTAAAATTCTAGGCACATTAAGGGCCTATGGAATATTGACTTCTATTTTATCTTTTAAGTCCTTATTATTGTTGGAAGTAACCTAGTAGAAATGTTGAATTATAAAAATTTAAGAAGTGCCTCAAGATTTAGTTTTACACACTCCACATTTGTACAGAGTACTGTATCTAACAACAACAAAATACACATCTTCTCAAGTGCTCATGGGTTGCTCCAGGAGCAACCACATTAGGTCACAAAACAAATCTTAGTAGTGTTTAAAGAATTGAAGTTATACATAATATCTTCTACATCTACAGTAGAATAGAGCTAGAATTCAGTAGCATATGACAAACAAACTTCACAAATATGTAGAAATTAAACAGTATAATCTTAAACAGTCAAAGAAGAAATCACAAAGGAAATTATAAAATATTTTGAGATAAGTTCAGAACTTACACAGGGTAGCAGACAGGGCTCCTAGGTAAATTTTTATGGCAATGAATGTCTACATTAAAAATGGAAAAATGACCACAAATCAATAACCTAACTTTACATATGGAGGAATTACAAAGAGAAGACAAAATTGTGAGAAGGGTCGAAGGAGAAAAACATGTTATAACAGAGAAGTTAGGATGTAACAAATGAATATGACTGCTGAATCATATTGATATTCCTTTTTAGTCTCCAGTGTCTTGGAGCAGCTAAAAGAAAAAAACCTGAAATTGTGGAACTATAACCCATTCAAAAGAACTTTGAAATCTGTTCTTTAACTACTTATTAAAATGTACTTTGCAATTTATTGATTTTTTGTATATATGTTATATTTCTCAATGTGTTAAAAGAAAAAGAAGAGCAAAGTAGGCCTAGTCATTTGAAGGAAAGAAGTATTAAGAATTAGAGTGAAGATAAATGAAATAGAGAATAGAAAAATAATTGAGGTAATCAAAGAAACCAAAGGCTGATTCTTTGAAAAGATTGGTTAGTAAAACTGAAAAACTGTCAATGAAGAAAAAGAGACAGAATGCAAAGAACCAAAATCAAATGGGAAAGGGATGACATATAACTCATCTTCTAGAAATTATAGAAGATTAAAAGATAATACTATGAACAGTTGTATAGTAGCACATTAGAAAATCTAGAGTAAATGGACAAATTCCTAGAAACCCACAGTTTACCTAATTGACTCAAGTAGAATAGTTGATCAACAGGCCAATAAATAGACAGCATACTAAAAGAATTACATATTGCAACCAAGTGGTATTTATCCCAGGAATGTAAGGTTAGTTCAACATAAGAAAATTCAATCAATGTAATATACCACATTAGCAGAATAAAGTAAGAAAATCACATAATTATCTCAATTGATGCTGAGAAGGCATTTGACAATATCCGACAACCTTTCATGATAGAACTGCACTCAAAATGTAAGAATAGAAAGTAACTTCAACAACATGATAAAGGCATATATGAAAAAATCCACAGCTAACATTTTACTCACAGTGAAAGACTGAAAGTGTTCTCCTGAGGTAGGGAACAAGATAAGGATGACTACTTTCACCACTGCCATTCGGCATTGTACTGACAGTATTTGGCGGAGCAATTATTTAAGAAAAAGAAATAAAAGATATCTAAATCAAAATGGAAGAAATAAAATGATCTCTATTTGTAGATGACATTATCCGTTATATGGAAAATCCATAGAATCCACAGGAATGCTATCATAACTGCTAAAAGTTCAGTAAAGTTTCAGAGTACAAGAGTAATATGGAAAATTAGTTTTATTTCTATAAACCATCAAAAATATTTTGAAATGGGAATTTTTTTAAAATCCCGTAAACAATAGTTTCTGAAAGAATAAAATACTCAGGAACAAATTTAACTAAAAAAATAGACTCATGTATTGAATACCACAAAACCTTGCTTAAAGAAATACAAGAAGGCCTAAATAAATGGCAAGACTTCCCACATTCATGGATAGAAGTATTTACTAATATTAAGATAGCAATACTACCTGAAAATTTACAAAGGTTGAATGCAGTACTTATCAAATCCCAGTATCCTTTTTCCAGAAATGGAAATGCTGAACTTCAAATTCATATCAATCACAAGGGGCCCATAATAACCAAATCAGTATTGCAAAGGGAAACTAAAGTTTGACTTATCACATTTCCAGATTTTAAAGTTTGTTACAAAGCCACAGTAATCAAAATAGTGTGGTACTGGCATAAAGATAGAAAGATTGCTCAATTGAATAGAATTGACAGCTCAGAAATAAACCTGCACCTGTATAACCTGAACATGATTTTGCGGTATTAATTAGAGTACTAATTACTAGGGTGCAATGGAAAAAGAAAAGTCTTGTGATTAAGTTCATGTGTCAACTTCGCTAGATTGTAGTATCCAATTGTGTGATCATGCAAACTCTGTCCTGATTGTTACTACTAGAGTATTTTATGGTTTTGCATCATTAGTCACTTGTTTTTTCTCTGTGGCTGATTACATGTGCAATCAGCAAAGGAGTTTGATTGCCTTCAGAAATGGAGAAGTCTCATGTAATTATGTGGAGGCCTTAAAGAAAGAACTGATAGAAGAATTTCTCTCTCAACTTCAACCATCCAGCTTTTCTTGGGGAATTCATCGAAGCCTTCATTGGAGTTCACAACTTGTGGCCTGTCCTATGGAATTCAAACTTCCCAATTGCAACAGTTGCATGAGATAATTCCTAAAAAATAAATATCTTAATATTTGCATACACACATATTCTATAAGCTCTGTTTTTCTGGAGAACCCTGGCTAATACAAGTCTTTTCAGCAAATGGTCTTGGGAAACTGTATATCCCCATGAAAAAGAATGAAGTTGTACCCTACCTCATAACATATACAAAATGTAACTCTAAATGGACCAAGGATCTAAACAGAAGAAATAAAACCATAATCTCCTAGGAGAAAAAATGGGAGAACCTTCAAAATCTGGGATTTAGTAGTGACTTCTTAGAAAAAACACTGTAAGTGTAAACATTAAAAGGAGACAAAATAGATAGATGGACTTTTCAAAGTTAAAAATTTTTATATATCAAAGGACTCTATCAAGAAAGTGAAAAGATGCCCTATAAAATGAGATGAAATAATTATGAACCATATATCATGGGTTTTTTTGTCTTTTGATGTTGTTTATTTTTTAAATATTTCATTGAAAAATCTTCACACGTCTAACAGTTCATACGTGGTGTACAATCAGTGGCCCACAATATCACAGTATCATCACATAGTTATGTATTCTTTATCATGATCATTTTAAGATCATTTGTATCACTCCAGAAAAAGAAATAAAGAGAAAAAGGAAAAAACTCATACATCCCATACCCTTCACCCCCTACTCTCATTGACCATTAGTATTTCCATCTACCCAATTTATTTAACCCCTCTTCCCCCCTATTTATCCATAGTTTTTACTCATTTGTCCATAACCCTGGATAAAAGGATCATTAGGTACAAGGGTTTTGCTTTGTAAAAGCTTTATCATTATACAGTCATCTTCAAGATTCAAGGCTGCTGTACACAGCTCAGAAGTTTCAGGTTCTTCCTTCCAACCACTCCAGTACATCATACACTGAAAAAGGATACCTATATGATACCTCCAGGATAACTTCTCAAATCTGTTTGAAATCTCTCAGCCATTGAAACTTTATTTTGTCTCATTTCAGTCTTCCCCCTTTTGGTCAAGAAGCCTTGCTCAATCCCATGAAGCTGGGTCCAGGCTCATTCTGCGAGTTCTGTCCCACATTTCCAGGGATATATTTATACCCCTGGGAGTCTTGTCCCACGTAGTGAGTTTACCTGCCGAGTTGGCCTAGAGAGAGGGAGGTCACATCTGAGTAACAAAAGAGGTTCTCTGGGGAACCTTAGGCATAATTGTAAGTAGGCTTAGCCTGTCCCTTTTAGGATTAAGTTTCATAGGGGTGAATCCCAAGGTTGAGGGCTGAGCCTATTGATTTGGTTGTACCCACTGCTTGCAAGAGTATCAGGAATTCTCCAAATGGGGAAGTTGAATATTTCCTCATTCCTCCCAAGTTCTCCAAGGGGACTTTGCACATACTTTGTATTCACTGTCCAAATTACTCTAGGATATATATTGGGTCATCACACTAACCTGGACAAACCAACAAAATCTCATGCCCTATTCAAGATTCCATGTACTTATAGTGTTCAACTAAACTGACCATACAAGTTAACTTAGGTAATGTGCTACCCAAAATATAAATTTTGTCTCAAATAAACATGTCTCCCTTTGGTCTCACACAGAGGTTAAAGTTTGAAAATATGGGACATACCATCTTTTACCCAGTTTTAAGATCTACCCTAGTCCTATCCAGATCATCTTCATTCATATCTCTAGACAAAGTCTAATCACTTTTTCAACTTTTTAAACAGGTGCTGCATGGAGTGATGCTGACTTTCATAGCTTCATTGCTCTAACTCTGAGTCTCAGGTTTCACATGAATATCCTGAGTTTCAGGGAGTGACCAGGTTATATACAGATAGCTCAATACCTCACAATTTAGAAATATCAGTTAAAACTCCTACATATATGTGACCGCTGTTAAAAGTTACAATCTAGGAACCTTTACACTAGGCCCCAACCTGATAAGCCATGCTTTCAACTTCATTTCTCTGAGTTTGTATGTTATAGTTAGTCCATATGAATGAGGCATGGTGTTATAATTTACTAGCTGCCAGAAAGCAACATACCAGAAATGGAATGGCTTTTAAAAAAGGGAATTTTTTAACTGCTAATTTACAGTTCTAAGGCCATGAAAACGTCCCAATTAAAGCAAGTCTATAGAAATGTCCAATCTAAGGCACCAGCAAGAGGTTACCTTCACTCAGGAAAGGCCGATGAAATTCAGGCCTGAAAAGGCACATGGCAAACATGGTGACGTCTGCTAGCTTTCTCTCCAGGTTTCTTGTACCATGAAGCTCCCCTGGGGACATTTTCCAAAGGTCTCTGGCTCCGTGGGCTCTCCTGGTTCTCATGACTCTGTCGTGGTTCTAAAAGAGACCTCCCATAAGATTGTATCAGGATTAAAACATGGCTTTCTAGGGTACATAAGGCTTCCAAACCAGCCATTTCTTTTAATCCCTACTTAGCACTATAGGCTGGGAGCTTGATTAGATTATCTCCACAGCGATGTGACTCACCCAGTTGCAGGTATTAAACTTGATTAGATGGAGATGTGACTCCATCCATTCCAAGTGGGTCTTGACTAGTTTACTGGACTCCTTTAAAAGAGGAGACGTTTTGGGGAGAGTTCCTGTTCTAGTTTGCTAGCTGCCGGAATGTAATATACAAGAAACGAAACAGCTTTTAAAAGGGGGAATTTAATAAATTGTTAGATTACAGTTCTAAGGCCGAGAAAATGTCCCAATTAAAACAAGTTTATAGAAACATCCTATCTAAAGCATCCAGGGAAAGACACCTTGGTTCAAGAAGGCCGATGAAGTTTAGGGTCTTTCAAGTGGAGGGCACATGGCAAGCAGAGTCTTTCTCTCATCTAAGGAGGCACATGGTGAACATGGTCATTTTTTCTCTCTCATCTGGAAGGGCACATGGCGAACACAGTGTCATCTGCTAGCTTCCTCTCCTGGCTTCCTGTTTCATGAAGCTCCTCAGGAGACATTTTCTTTCTTCATCTCCAAAGATCACTGGCTGGTGGACTCTGCTCCTTGTAGCGCTATCGTTCTGTTCTGTTCTCTCTGAATTGCTCTCATTCTCCAAAATGTTTCCTCTTTTAAAGGACTTCAGAAACTAATCAAGACCCACCCAAATGGGTAGAGACAGGCCCCTACCTAATACAGCTTAACAGCTGCTCTTAATTAAATCACATCTCCAGGGAGATGATCTGATTACAGTTTCAAATATGCAGTACTGAATAGGGATTAGAAGAAATGGCTGCCTTTACAAAATGGGATTAGAATTAAAGCCATGGCTTTTCTAGGGGACATACATCCTTTCAGACCAGCACATTACATTCTCTGAACCCTAAAAAAGACATGTTTTCCCATATGCAAAATACATTAATTCCACCACAATACCAGAAATCCTTAAACCATGTCAGTAGCAATACAAATGAAATACAAAGTTAGAAACAATTGCAAACTCCTAACAAAGTTAGTTACAGGCATGGTCTGCTCTAAGGCAAAATTATCCTCTGGCTCTGGACCTATAAAAACTTAGAACAAGTTATTTGCTGCCGGCATACAAAGAAAGAACAGTTGTGGGATACATATACCCATTTCCATAGGGAAGGAGGAAGGAACACAGGGATCACTGGACTCAATAGTTTTGAAAACTTGCAGGGCAAAGTCCATTAGATTTCAAAGTCTGAGAGTCATTTATCTTCGGGGCTTTAGAAAGTGGCAGTCCCACCCTTTCCAAGGGCCTACGCAGAGGCCTGCCTCTCTCTGAACGCAACCTTGGGGGATTTTGGGGAGACCATGTTTTTCTTTGCTCTACCCTCTCCAAGGATCAGGGCTGCATCCCGGCTCTCTGCCATCGCTGGGGCACATGCTCAACCCCTCCATGTGGCAGTCAGGCTCTCCCCAAACCCCAAGGAATGTGCTTCACCCTCTCCAAGGCCTGAGGTGGCATGACTCTTCCACTGCAATGAAGTGGAAGGCCCATCCTCTGCCTTCGGGGCAAACTTAGACTCTCTCCATAGGTTTGGGTGGGTCTGCTCTCCTGGCCCAAGGCTTCTTGACTTTAGACCTCAGCTTCCATGGTTTTGCCTCTGAAGTTATTTTTCCTCCAAAGTGTCCCTTCTCTGAACCCTCCAGTAGCTCTGTTTATATGGGTCCCACAACACTCTCATTGACTTTCTCAACCTTTCACTTTCAACCTATGTTTATCTTTGGGTCTAAGATGTCTTTCCTGTAGACAGCATATAGATGGGTCCTGTTTTTTTAAGCCATTCTGCCAGTCTGTGTCTTTTGATTGGGGAGTTTAATCCATTAACATTTAGTGTTATTACTGTACTGGTAGTACTTTCTTCTACCATTTTGCCTTTTGGATATTATATGTCACATCTAATTTTCCTTCTTTTTACCTTTACTCATAGTCTTCCTTTCTACACTCTTCTCCACACCTCTCTCTTCTGTCTTTCTGTATCTGTCTCTAATGCTCCCTTTAGTATTTCTTGTAGAACCAGTCTCTTGATCACAAATTTGCTCAGTGATTTTTTTTGTCTGAAAATGTTTTAATTTCTCCCTCATTTTTGAAGGACAATTTTTCTGGATATAGAATTCTTGGTTGGCAGTTTTTCTCTTTTGATAATTTAAATATATCATCCCACTGTCTTCTCACCTCCATGGTTTCTACTGAGAAATTTATGCATAGTCTTATTGGGTTTCCCTTGAATGTGATGGATTGTTTTTCTCTTGCTGCTTTCAAGATTGTCTCTTTCTCTTTGACCTCTGACATTCTGATTATTAAGTGTCTTGGAGTACGTCTATTTGGATCTATTCCCTTTGGGGTACGCTGCATTTCTTGGATCTGTAATTTTAAGTCTTTCATAAGAGTTGGGAAATTTTCAGTGATAATTTTCTCCATTAGTTTTTCTCCTCCTTTTCCCTTCTCTTCTCCTTCTGGGACACCCACAACACGTATATTTGTGCACTTCATATTGTCCTTCAATTCCCTGAGTCCCTGCTCTTATTTTTCCATTTTTTTCCCTATAGTTTCTGTTTCTTGTTGGATTTCAGATGTTCCATCCTCCAGTTTTGAAATCCTATGTTCTGTCTCTCGAAATCTACCATTGTAGGTTTCCATTGTTTTTTTCATCTCTTCTACTGTGTCTTTCATTCCCATAAGTTCTGTGATTTGTTTTTTCAGACTTTTGATTTCTTCTTTTTGTTCATTCCTTGCCTTCTTTATATCCTCCCTCAATTCATTGATTTGGTTTTTGATGAGGTTTTCCATGTCTGTTCGTATATTCTGAATTAATTGTTTCAGCTTCTGTATCTCGTTTGAATTTTTGGTTTGTTCCTTTGACTGGGTCATGTCTTCAATTTTCCTGGTGTGATTTGTTATTTTTTGCTGGCGTCTAGACATTTAATTACCTTAACTAGTTTATTCTGGAGATTGCTTTCACTTCTTTTACCTAGGGTTTTCTTGCTGGATGAATTTGTTGTCTATCTGTTCTTTGACATTCAGTTCAGCTTTTCTGGACCTTTAGCTTAGGCTTTGTTTAACAGAGGAGAATTTTTCAGTTCTTGTTTTCTTGTTTCTTGCCCTGTTTGTATGGTGGCTTTTATCCCCCAACCCTTAGGAGGGTCTACGTAAGTATTATAAACCCCAACCAGATTTTCCCAGACCAAACTGGCCTCCTATCAGGGGGAAAGAGTCATCTGCATCGGTTTTCCCTGAGGGTGAGACCCAGCAGGTTGAAAGACTTTCCTGTGAAGTCTCTGGACTCTGTTTTTCTTATCCTGCCCAGTATGTGGCACTTGTCTGCCTGCAGGTCCCACCAGCATCAGATGATGCAGTACCTTTAACTTTGGCAGACTCTCCCTGCTGGGGGTGTGATGGAGACAGAGGAGAGGTTGTAGGCTGGTTTTAATGGCTTCAAATTACCAAGCTCTGGTGTCTGAATTCCTCATTGGCTTTCTATGCAGTATCCTTGGTTCATGCCCATCAGACATAAGGAGTCTCCATAAATCCTTCCTGGATAACTCCATGTCCAATCCTGGCTGCTCTGAAATGGCTGATTGGTTTCACATTTGGCCAAGACCTCATATGGGGTACTATTCTCTGGGGTCTCTCTTCCTGGAAGCCCAGAATTTTCCAGAATATCAATTTCTAGTTTCTTTTCACTTAAGAGTTCAGTTCTCAGCTTATCTCTTTCTGGTCGCATTTCAGTATAAGCTGTGAGGAGAAATCAGGCTGCACTTTCCACATTTAATTTGAAGATCTCTTCTGCCAAATATCCAAATTCATGGCTTTAAAAATCTGCCTTCCAGCCAAAGCCACTCGTCATTTTGCCAGATTATCTTCTATTTTAAAACAAGGATTGCCTTCCTTCCAGTTTGCAATAACACATGCCTCATTTCTGTCTAAGGCCTCATCAGAGGTATCTTAAGAGTCCACATTTCTACCAACAATCTCTTCAAAGCATTCTAGGCCTTCACTATCAAGGTTCTTACAGCTCCTCCAGATTCTTCCGCTTATCGATTTAAAAAGCTGTTCCAACATGTTTGGTATTTGCACACTGCAGCAGCACCCCACTTTCAGTTCCAAAATCTGTTCTAGTTTGCTAGCTGCCAGAAAGCAAAATACCAGACACAGAATGGCTTTGAAAAATGGGAATTTAATAAGTTGCTTGTTTACAGTTCTAAGGCCAAGAAAATGTCCCAATTAAAACAAGTCTATAGAAATGTCCTATCTAAGGCATCCAGGGAAAGATACCTTGGTTCAAGAAGGCCGATGAAGTTCCGGGTCTTACTCTCAAGTGGAAGGGCACACGGCGAACACAGAGTCTCTCTTTCCTCTAAGGAGGCACATGGTGAACATGGTTGGGTTTCTGTCTCATCTGGAAGGGCACATGGCGAACACAGCGTCACCTGCTACCTTCTTCTCCTGCCTTCCTGTTTCGTGAAGTTCCCCGGGAAGCATTTTTCCTTCATCTCCAAAGCTCGCTGACTGGTGGACTCTGTTTCTCGTGGCTATGTTGTTGTTCTGCTCTTCTCTCTCTGAATCTCTCATTCTCCAAAATGTTTCCTCTTTCATAGGGCTTCAGAAACTAATCAAGACCCACCCAGATGGGTGGAGACACACCTCTCCCTAATGCAGTTTAACAACCACTGTTGATTAAGTCACATCTCCAGGGAGATGATCTGATTATAGTTTCAAACATACAATACTGATTAAGAATTAGGAGAAACGGCTGCCTTTACAAAATGGGATTAGGGTTAAAACATGGCTTTTCTAAGGGACATACATCCTTTCAAACCAGCCCAGGCCCTTTTTAGAGCCACGAGAAGCACAAGAGCCTACACAGCCAGAGAACTTTGGAAAACATCCCTGGGAATGCTTTATGAAACAAGCTGGAGAGAAAGCTAGAAGAACATCGCCGTGTTCGCCATGTGCCTTTCTAGTTGAGAGAGAAATCCTGAACTTCATCGGCCTTACTTGAGTGAAGCTAACCTCTTTTTTTGGGTCCTGAGTTTGGGCATTTTTATAGACTTGCTTTAATTGGAACATTTTCATGGCCTTAGAACTGTAAACTAGCAACTTAATAAATTCTCCCTTTTAAAAGCCGTTCCATTTCTGGTATATAGCATTCCAACAGCTAGCAAACCAGAATGCCAGCACACATGATAGTATTTGTCTTTTTGTTTCTAACATTTCATTCAACGTACGGTCCTTAGAATTGAATAATCTAGTTGCATATCTCACAACTTCGTTCTTCTTGCAGCCACTCAATAGTCCATCATATATAAATACCACAGTTCTACCTTCCATTCCTCAGTTATTGTACCCTTTGGGCACCTTCATGCGTTTCTTATTGTGAACACTGCTGTCATAAAGGCCAGTGTGCAAGTGTCCATTCCTGTCCCCACGCTTAGTTCCTCCAGGTATATACAGAGCAGTGGGGTTGCAGGATCAGATGGCACCCCCACCCTTAGCCTCCTGTGGAGTTACCACATTGCCCTCCAGTGGGCTGCACCTTTCAGTTTCCTACTGACAATGAATAGGTACGTGTCTTTCTCTGCATTTTCACTAGCACTTTTCTCTCTGTTCATTTTTAACCAATTCTATTCGCACATCATACAGTCCAAGCTAATTAAATAGACATGCCTTTGCCACCATTATCTGTATGAAAACATTTCCTTTTCTTCCACAAAGAATCCAAATGCCTGTCCGCCCCTGTTATGGTCAGGTTCATGTCAACTTTGCCAAGTGGTGGTACCTGTTTGGTTGGGCATATTCTGGCCTGTCTGTTGCAATGAGGATATTTCATAGAATTAAATCATGATCATGTCAGCTACATCCACAGCTGATTCCATTGTAATCAGCCAAAGGGAAGTGTCTTCTGCAATGAGTAATACTTAATCTGATCATTGGAAGGAGGATTCAGAAGGGACAGGCTCTTCCTGCTTCGACTGGCGAGCCTCTCCTTTGGAGTTCATCCAGACCCTCCATTGGAATCCTGGGCTTCACAGCCTGCCCTGCAGATTTTGGACTCTGCGTTCCTGCGTTCACATGAGACACTTTTATAAATTTTATATTTCCTGTTGATTCTGTTTCTTTAGAGAACCCTAACTAATACAGCCCCCTACCTGTTGACATTTAGCTTTGGCATAATGCATTTGTTACATTCAGTTGAAGCATATTACAGTGCTACTGTTAACTATAGACCTTGGCTTTTATTAATTATACTTTTTTCTGTATACTATTTGTTTTCAACACCTTGCAATGTTGACATTCATTTGTTCTTCCTCATGCAAGAATGTTTTTATTTTTGTACATTTAATTACCGTCATTGTCCACTCTAGGCATTCCTAAGAAACCATTTCAGTCTTTATTTTCTATCTTTCCTCTGGTTTCATATGTGCTCCCAGCCCTTCTCCCTCAATCGTACTCATATTCAGCTTCATTCAGTATACTTATATTAGTGTGCTACAATCAGGTAGTATTATGCTATCCATTTCTGAATTTTTACTGTCAGTCCTGTTGTACAATCTGTATGATGGAATATTGCACAGCTGTGAGACAGAATAAAATCATGAAGCATATATCAATGTGGATGAGCCTTGAGGACATTATGCTGAGTGAAATTAGCTAGAAACAAAAGGACAAATACTGTATGGTCTCACTAATATGAACTAACATTAATGAATGAACTTTGAGAGTTAAAGTTAAGAGCACAGGTTATTAGGAGATAGAAAGAGGGTAGAGATAATACATTTGGTACTGAAGGAATATGGGTTGTGTGACAGATCATTGTGTATAGAAACATTACTGATTTTTTGCTCATTAATCTTCTCTGCACCACTTAGCTGAATTTAGTAGCTGAAGAAGCTTTGTTGTAGATTTCTAAGGATTTTTCAAGTATAGTATCATGTCATCTGCAAATAATCAAAGTTTTACTTATTCCTCTCCGGTCTGGATGCTTTTTATTTCTCTTTCCAGCCTGACTGCTCTAGCTAAAACTTCTAGTACAATATTGAATAATAGTGGTGACAAAAAGTATCCTTGTCTAGTTTCCAGTCTTAGGGGAAGACTTTCAGTCTCTCACCATTAAGTACAATGCTGAGTCTGGGTTATTCATATATGCCCTTTATCATGTTGTGGAAGTTACTTTGATTCCTGCCTTTTGAATCTTGTTTTCATCAGAAAAGGATGTTAAAGTTTGTCTGATGCTTTTTTAGCATAAATTGAGATATCATGTGCTTTTTTCCCTTTCAATATATAAATATGCTGTATAACATTGATTTTCTTTTGTTTAACCTCCCTTGCATTCCTGGTATAAACCCTAGTATAAAGAATTATTATATTCTTTTATAATTTAATAATATAAAACTATTATATTATAAAAGAATATAATAATTCTTTTAATGTGTCATTGGATTCAGTTTACTAGTACTTTGTTGAGAATTTTTGCAGCTGTCTTCATTAGGGAGATTGGCCTGTAGTTTCCCTGTCTTGTAATGTCTTTACCCAGTTTTGGTTTTAGAGTGATGATAGTGTCATAAAATGAGTTAAATACTGTTTCTTTGTCCTCAGTTTGTTGGAAGAGTTTGAGCAGGATTGGTGTTAGATTTTTTGGAATGTTTGATAAAATTCCCCTGTGAAGACATCTGTCCCTGTCCATTTCCTTGTAGGAAGAATTTTGATGACTGATTGAATCTGTTTCTTGTGATTGATTTGTGGAGATCTTCTGTTTCTTCTCCAGTCATTGTAGCTTGTTCTTGTGTTTCTAGGAACTTGTCCATTTCCTGTAAGTTTTCTAGCTTATTGGCTATAAGTGCTGTGATAATGATACCCCTCTCATTTCTGATTTTGTTTGTTTCCTCTCTCTTTAGCCTCCCTAAGGTTCTATTTTATTGATTTTCTCAGAGAACCAGCTTTTGGTTTTATTGATATTTTTCTATTAACAGAAAGGTTAATTCTGTTTTAACCTTTGTTATTTGTCTTCTATTTGCTTTTGGGTCAGTTCGCTGTTCTTTCTGTAGCTCCTTCAGAAGAGCCATTAAGACTTTGATATTTGCTCTTTCTTTTCTTTACTAATATAGGCATTAGGGCAATAAATTTCCCTCTCAGCACTACCTTTGCTGCATCCCGTATGTTTTGATATTTCATATTCTCTTCTTCATTTGTCTGCAAATAGCTACCAGTTTCTCTAGCAATTTGTTTTTTGACCCATTGGTTGTTTTAAGAGTGCATTTTAAAAATCTCTGTACATTTGTTAAAGTTCTGGTACTTTGGTGATTATTGATTTCCACCTTCATTTCATGTGATCAGAGAAAGTGCTTTGAATAATTTTAATTTTTTTTTATTTATTGTTATTTTTTTAATATATAAAGACGTGTTTTGTGCCCCAGTATGTGATCTATCCTGGAGAATGTTCCATGAGCACTAGAGAAGAATGTATATCCTGGTATTTTGGGGTGTAATGACCTATATGTCTGTTAGATCTAATTTCTTTATCAAATTGTTTAAGTTCTCTATTTCCTTCTTGGTCCTGGTTCCTTTCTCTATAATGGAGAGTGATGTATTGAAGTCTCCCTTCAATTTTACCTTTGTTTGCCTCATGTATTTTGGAATTCTTTGATTGGGTGTGTAAGCATTTATAATTTCTTCTTAGTGAGTTGTCCCTTTTATTAATATGTAGTGTCCTTTTTGTTTCTTATGAAGTCTACATTTAAAGTCTATTTTGTCTGATTTTAGGATAGCTACTCCTAGTTTCTTTTGGTTTTACCTTACATGGAACATTTTTTCCCATCTTTTCACTTTGTATTCTCTTCGTATCCTTGCATTTAAGTTGAGTCTTTTGTAAGCAGCATATAGATGAATAATGTTTCTGAATTCATTTTGCCAATCTATCTTTTAATTGATGAGTTTAGTCCATTAACATTCAAACCTGTCACTGTGAAGGCATTTCCTGATTCTACCATCTTATCCTTTGGTTTATATTTGTTGGATCTATATATATATTCTTTCCCTCTTTACCCTTTAAGTTACCCTTAGTAGTTAGTGCTCTTTAATTCTGTACCTTCCTCCACACCTCCCTCTCCTTTTTTTTTTTTTTTTTTTTTTTTTTTTTTTTCTGGCTGATAGATATCTCTTTAGTATTTCTTGTAGGGCCAGCCTCTTGTTGAGAAGTTCTCTCAACCTTTGTCTTTCTGTGCAAACCTTTAATTTCTCCCTCACTTTTGAAGGACAATTTGGGTGGTACAGAATTCTTGGCTAGACATCCTTCTGTTTGAGGAGTTTAAATATATCATATCACTGCCTCCATGGTGCCTCTTGAGTAGTCCAGACTCAGTCTTACATAGTTTCCATTGTATGTGGTGAGTCACTTTTCTCTTGCTACTTTTAGGATTTTCTCCTTCTCTTCAACATTTGTCAGACTGATTAGTATGTGTCTTGGAGTAGGCCTCTTTGGATTTGTTCTATTTTGGGTTTTGGACTTCTTTGATTTGCATATTTGTGTCTTTTATAAGGGTTGGGAAAATTTCCCCCATTTTCTCCTCAACTGATCTTACTAGCCCTTTATTCTTCTCTTCTTCTTCTTGGACATTGATGATTCTTATATTTGTTCTTTTCATGGTGCTCATAATTTCCCTGAGATCCAATTCATTTTTTTTCCATTTTCTTGCCATTTGTTCTTTTGTGTGTTCAAAATAAATTGTCCTGTCCTCTAGTTTACTTATTCTTTCTTGTACCTTTTCAAATCTGCTGTTCTGTGTCTCTAGTATATTTTTGGTTCGGTCTATAGTATCTTTCATGTCTGTGATCTGCTACTTTTCTGCTTATTTCAGATTTTTCTTTATGTTCTTCTAGTATCTTCTTGATCTATTTTTGTGTCATTAGTCAACCCGTAGAATTTTATTTAGTAGAGTTGTATGAATAACTTTATTTGTTTCAAAGTCTGTGTTTCTGCCAGTGTTTTAATTTTGTTATTAGGCTGAGCTTTATTTGTTTGCATCTTTCTATGCTCTGTGATTTTCTGTTAATTTCAAAGCATTTAATTATCTTGGTAGGGTTTCTTTCGAAGTGGATTTCCCTCAGTTGTCTAAGGTTTTTTATTTGTGGGATGAGTGTGGGGCAGAACGAAGCAATGTGGTAGTGGGGTGGAGCATAGGGCTAGGTAGGGGGCTAACTTCCCACGAACCTTGGATGTGGGGCACATATTTGTGGGGGACAGTGAAGGGCAGGGTGCGTCTTGAGTAGGACTAGGAATGAAGGGGCACGCCATAGTGCTGAATTCATGGAGGCAGGACACAGAGGATCATGGGGACTGTGTGGGCACATGGGGATGGTGGTGCAAGGGGGTAGGTGCACAGGGTGAGTGCTCCAGGCATCCATTTGGAAGGGGGCATTTTAGGCTGTTTGCCCTAGCTGGATAGCCTCTGGTTCTGTGTTATCCAAATCCCCAGCTTTTTCATCCAGGGCCTCCTTATGAAGAGCAGAAGACACTCTCCTGTCATTTTCACCCTGGAACTACTGTCGTGGTCATTTTATCTGTTACTTGTCTAGCTGTTCTTTGGAGCAAGGGTGAACTTGGCTTGTTCCATTCTGCCATTTTCATAGACGTCCTCCTTTTATCTGTACATATATAGATAGATCGATTTGAGAACAAAATATAGAAAAAAAACTTATGTGTGTGTGTGTGTGCGTGTGTGTGTATGGTTTTTGTCTCTGTCTATTGAGGGTACCTAGATACAGTGATACTCCAGTAGCAATGAACATACCTACGGCCTAGATTGTGATTTCAAATACCATTCTCTAAGAAAAGAAACCAGGATGCCTTAGAAAAATGGCTGAATCTATGGCCAGGGCAGAGAAAATGGAGGATGAATCTGGAGTGTGAGGAAATAAGGTAGTGCTCAGAAAAGAGGAGGAGGGATGTGAACATGTCCAAAGGACACAGGAGTCAATCTGAACGTGTTCACAGTGACCAAAGCTAAAACAATTGGAACAACAAAATTATTATAATAGTGGATTATACCCCAAAGAATAAAATAAATATCCATGAGTCTATACTGATACAGATAAATTAATGAGTAACAAATAATTTAGAAAGAACAGCTCTTTCTTTTATCTTTTGTTTAACTATTTTTACTGTATTATATAACATATATACAAAGCAAAGAAAGAAAAAAGCAATAGTTTTCATAGCACTCTTCAACAAGTAGTTATAGGATAGATCCCAGAATACAGGAGGCTAGAAGGAATAATATATTTTTTTTTTATAATCACAATAGACTTTTTTTTTCTTTTTTGTGAAAAATGACATATATACAAAAAGGCAATAAATTTCAAAGCACAGCACAGCAATTAGTTGTAGAACAGATTTCAGAGTTTGGTATGGGTTACAGTTCTACAATTTTAGGTTTTTACTTCTAGCTGCTCTAAGATACTGAAGACTAAAAGAAATATCAGTTTAATGATTAAACAATCATCTTTGTTTGTTAAATTCTACCTTCTGTGTATAATTCCACCATCACCTTTGATCTTTCTATCCCACTCTTTATGTATATTTGGACTAAGCCCATTATAACTTTTTCATGTTGGAGGGGGCTGTCAATAATGGGGTAGGGAAATGGAGCTATCTGATCTTCTGAAGAGGCTGGGCCCTTTAGGTTTTAGGACTTATCTGGTCCAGGGACCCATCTGGAGGTTTAAGGTTTCTGGAAAGTTACTCTAGCGCATGGAACCTTTGTAGAATCTTATATATTTCCCAAGGTGTTCCTTAGGATTGACTGGAATGATTTTGTTTGGGGTTTGGCAAGTTATGATAGGAAGCAATGTCTAACTGGTGTTTGTATAAGAGTGACCTCCAGAGTAGCCTCTCAAGTGTATTTGAACTCTCTCAGCCACTGATACTTTATTAGTTTCACTTCTTTTGCCCCTTTTGATCAGGATGGAATTGTTGATCCCATGGTGTCAGAACCGGACTCATCTCATGCCGCCAGGGAGACTTTCACCCTGGATGTTATGTCCCACATAGGCGGGGAGGGCAAAGATCTCTCTTACAGAGTTGGGCTTAGAGAGAATGAGGCCGCCACATCTGAGCAACGAAAGAGGTCCTCAGAATTAACTCTTAAACATACCTAATAGGTCAGCTAAGCTACTCTGCTACATACATAGGCTTCACAAGAATAAACTTCAAGATCAAGGGCTTGGTCTATTGATTTTGGTGTCCCTAATGTTTGACGTGGTATCAGGGAGTTCTCTGATGGTAAAGTTTAATAGTTCCATATTTTTTCTCCCATCCCTCGAGGGACTTTGCCATTACTTTTTTTTTTTTTTTTTTTTTTTTTGAGAGAGGGAGGAAGGGAAGGAAAGACAGAGAGAAGGAAGGAAGGATGAAAGGGAGGAAGAAAGGGAAACATCTTTAAACATTTTCTTGTTTTATTATATTTTGTTTGTTTGTTTGTTTTTTACATGGGCTGGGGCCGGGAATCGAGCCGGGGTCCTCCGGCATGGCAGGCAAGCACTCTTGCCCGCTGAGCCACCGCGGCCCGCCCTGCCATTACTTTTTGATTATCTACTTAACATATTCTAGAATGTATCCAGGCATTACATTAAGCTGTACAGGCTTAAAGTCCCTCGTTCTTATTCTGCTACCTTGTTTCATTTGTTCAGATGAGCAATACAGACAGGTTGAGCTAGATTATATGCTACAGACAATTTAGGTTCCAGACAAAATAAACCTTTCTTCCTTTGATCTCAAGAGTAGGTGTAGTTTTAAATATAGGCAATGTCTTCCTTACCCCTGTATTCTGAATTACCTTAATCCCAACTTGATCAGCTTTATTGTTATCTATAAATACCAGGTTAAAGATATATTAAACAGAATCTCAAAATCCGGAGATAATAATTACCACTCTGGACCAAATGTGTCTGATTTAAGAGCTTACAATATAGGCTCCTGTGTTCTCATAAGCATTTTCTAAAGGAGACCATATAATAATTGTTCTTTTGTTTCTGGCTTATTTTGCCTTATCAGATGCCCCACACGTTCATGCACATCTTTGTATGACTCACGACTCCGTTCCTTTTTGTAACAGCACAACACTAGATCATATGTACATGCCATTGTTCACCAATCTACTTCTCATTCAGTGCAGCCTTCAACCACTTGCATTCATTAGGCATCAGGTATAATGTTCAAATTCTACAGTCCATTGACACTCTTAATTGTAGATAATTTCATTGTTTCCTAGGAAAAGATAACCAATAAACACACCCTCACCAAAAAAGGAATTTTGAACCTCCCCTAACCCTCCCCATTATTTACCCCTGCTGTTACTGTGATACTACTGGTGTTTTCCTGTTAAATATAGCCCATAGCATGCAATAGCAGTTTTCACCCTTTACCCTGGACTTAAACACTCTTTGAACATGGGTCATACCTTTGAAGTGATTCTTGTGTGAACTTATTTGTATTTCTAGTGTTAATCAGTGGGACACATAAGTTTATGCAACCCTTTTCCATGATACTTACCTTCAATATGGTAATATTACCTATAGACCCACTAGAGAACCACCTTCACTTCTATCTATTCCCTTATATCTGAGTTCAACCTCAGTAGCTAAGCGTTCACCCATCTTTAGCTTCTATGTATCCTTCAGTCCCCTGTATTTTGTTTTACAAGCCTCTGATTTTACCTTTACCATGGTCATAAAAGTGGAGTCATATAGTATCCATCTTGTCATGTGCTTCAGGATGTGATTTTTGTCTCACTGCTTCATAATATTCCATCCTGTGTATATACCACATTTTGTTAATCCACTTGTCTGTTGATGAGCATTTGGATTGTTTCCAGCTTTTGGCGACTGTGACTAATGCTACTATGAGCATCAGTGTGCAAATATCTGCTTGGATCATTGCTTACAGCTCTTCTGGGTATATTCCAAGTAGTGCTATTGTTGGGTCATAGGGCAACTCGAATTTAGTTTCCTAAGGAACTGCCAAACTGTCTTCCATAGCGGCTGTACCATTACACATTCCCATCAGCAGTGCCTAAGTGTCCCGATTTCTCCACATCCTCTCCAACATTTATAGTTTCCTGTTTATTTAATACTAGGTGTGTGGTGGTATCTCATTGTTGTCTTGATCTTCATTTCCCTTATAGCTAATAAAAATAAGCATCTCTTCATGTGCTCTTGAGCCATCGATATTTGCTCTTCAGAAAAATGCCTGTTTATATCTTTAGCCCATTTCATAATTGGATTGCCTGTTCTTTTTTTGTTTAGTTGTATGATTTCTTTATGTATACAGGATACATAACCTTCGTCTGATGAGTGATTTCCAAATATTTTCTGCCATTGAGTTGGCTACTTCACCTTTTTGATAAAGTCTTTTGAGGTACAGAAGCATTTGGTTTTCAGGAGTTTCCATTTATCTTTTTTTCCTTTTGGTTTTTGTGCTTTGGATATAAAGTTTAGGAAGCTACCTCCTGTTACTAGGTCTTGAAGATATTTCCCTAATTTTCTTCCAGGAGCTTTATGGTGCTAATTCTTAAATTTAGGTATTTGATCTACTTTGAGTTGATGTTTGTATAGGGTGTAAGGTAAGGGTCCTCTTTCATACTTTTGGCTGTTGATATCCAGTTCTCCCATGCTCATTTATTTAAAGACTATTTTGTCTCAGTTCAGTGGATTTGGGGGCCTTGTCAAAAATCAGTTTACCATAGATTTTCTGGGCTATTTCTGTACTCTCAACTCAATTCCAGTGGTCAGTACTTCTGTCTTTGTGCCAGTATCATGCTGTTTGACCACTGTGGCTTTATAAGAAGTTTTACAGTCAGGAAGTGTTAATTCTCCCACATCATTTTTCTTTAGGATGCTTTTAGCTATTTGGGGTCTCTTTCCCTTCCAGAAGAATTTGATAAGTAGCTTTTTCCAAGTTTTCAAAATAGGTTGTTAGAAATTTTGATTGGTACTGTATTGAATCTGTAGATGAATTTGGGTAGAATTGACATCTTAACTGTATTTAACTTTCCTATCCCTGATCATTATTGACTTTCCACCTATTTAGATCTTCATTGATTTATTTTCGCCATGTTATGTAGTTTTCTATATACAAATCCTTTACATCCCTAGTTAAGTTCATTAAGTGCTTCATTCTTTTAGTTGCTATTTTGGTTTAGAATTTTTTCCTTAACTGACTCCTCAGTGAGGTCACTACTTGTGTGTAGAAATGTTATTGATTTTTGCACATTACTTTTATATCCTGCCACCTTGCTGACTTTATTAGCTCAAGTAACTTTGATGTTGCTTTCTCAGGATTTTCCAAGTATAGTATCTTATCATCTGCAAATAATGAAAGTTTTACTTCTTCCTTTCCAATTTTGATGCCCTTTATTTCTTTGCTCTTCCTGCTTGCTATAATTAGAACTTCTTGTATAATGTTGAATGATAAGTGGTGAGAGAGGGCATCCCTGTCTCTTTCCTGATCTTCAGGGAAAAGCTTTCAGCCTCTCTCCATTGAGTACAATCCTAGCTATTGGTTTTCCATATATGCCCTTTATCATAGTTATAGTTTCCTGTTTATTTAATACTAGGTGTGTGGTGGTATCTCATTGTTGTCTTGATCTTCATTTCCCTTATAGCTAATAAAAATAAGCATCTCTTCATGTGCTCTTGAGCCATCGATATTTGCTCTTCAGAGGAAGTTATTTTTGATTCCTACCTTTTGAAGTGTTTTTATCAGAAAAGGGTGTTGAAATTTGTCAAATGCTTTTTCAGCATCAATTGAGATGATCGTGTGTTTTTCCCTTTTGATTTGTTAATGTTCTGTATATTTTCATTGATTTTCTTGTTTTGAACCATCCTTGCATTCCTGATATAGACCCCATTTAGTTGTGGTGTATATTTCATTTAATGTGTTGTTGGATTTGATTTGGTAGTATTGAGAATTTTTCATCTGTGTTCATTAGGGACATTGGCCTGTAGTTTTCCTTTCTTATTGCATCTTTACCCAGTTTTGGTACTAAATTTTCTTGGAAAAGTTTGAGCAGAATTTGTGTTAGTTCTTTTTGGAAGTTTTGATATCAATAATCACCAAAGAACAAGAACATTCACAAATATATGGAGATTAAATAACACACTCTTAAACAACCAGTGGGTAAAAGAAGAAATTGCTAGAGAAATCAGAAGATATCTAGAGATGAATGAAAATGAGAATACAACATATCAGAACAAAGGCTGCGCTGAGAGGGAAATTGATTGCCCTAAATGCCTATATTAAAAAACAAGAAAGAGCAAAAATTGAGGACTCAATTGCTCACCTGGAGGAACTTGAGAAAGAGCAGCAAACTAACCCCAAAGCAAATAGAAGAAGAGAAATAAAAAAGATTAAGGCAGAGCCCAAGACCATCTGGTCTTGGGCTCTTTTTGCAGGAAGATTTTTGATGACTGATTGAATGTCTTTACTTATGATTGGTTGCTGAGATCTTCTATTTCTTCCTGAGTTGTCTAGCTTGTTTGTCTGTTTCCGGAAGTTTGTTCATTTCATATAAGTGATCTAGTTTGTTGGCATGTTGTAGTTCATAGAATCTTCTTATGATTTCTTTTACTTCTTCAAAGTCTGTGGTAATGCACCCTTCTCATTTCTGGTTTTGTTTATTTGCATCCTCTCTACTTTTTCTTTTTTGTCAGCTCTGCTAGTGGCCCATCAATTTTATTGATTTTCTCAAAGAGCCAACTTTTGGTTTTATTGATTCTTTGTATTGTTCTTTTGTTCTCCCATTCATTTAACTCTGCCTTAATCTTTTTTATTTCTCTTCTTCTGTTTGCTTTGGGGTTAGTTTGCTGCTCTTTCTCAAGTTCCTCCAGGTGAGCAATTGAGTCCTCAATTTTTGCTCTTTCTTGTTTTTTAATATAGGCATTTAGGGCAATCAATTTCCCTCTCAGCGCAGCCTTTGTTCTGATATGTTGTATTCTCATTTTCATTCATCTCTAGATATCTTCTGATTTCTCCAGCAATTTCTTCTTTTACCCACTGGTTGTTTAAGAGTGTGTTATTTAATCTCCATATATTTGTGAATGTTCTTGTTCTTTGGTGATTATTGATATCCAGCTTTATTCCATTGTGATCAGAGAAACTGCTTTGAATAATTTCAGTGTTTTTAAATTTATAAAGGCCTATGTTGTGATCCAGCATATGATCTATCCTGGAGAATGTTCCATGAGCACTAGAGAAGAATGTATAGCCTGATGTTTTGGTGTGTAATGACCTTTGTATGTCTGTTAGGTCTAATTCATTTATCAAGTTGTTTAACTTCTTTATTTACTTCTTGATCTTCTGTCTGATTATTCTTTCTATACAGGAGACTGGTGTATTGAAGTCTCCTACTATTGTTGAAACATTTGTCATTCCCTTCAGTTTTGCTAATGTCTTTCTCATGTACTTTGAAACTCCTTAACTGGGAACATAAACATTTATGATTGTTATTTCTTCTTGGTAAATTGTCCCTTTTATTGGTATATGGTGCCCTTCTTTCTCTGTTATGATATCTTTACTTTTAAACTCATTTTTTTCTGATATTAGTATAGCTGTTCCTGCTTTCTTTTTGTTACAACTAGTGTGGAACATCTTTTTCCATCCTTTCACTTTCAATCTATTTGTATCCTTGTGTCTAAGATGAATCTCTTATTAGCGATTACAATTCTCAATCCATTCTGCCAATATGTATCTTTTAATTAGTAAGTTTAGTCTTACTAATTAAATGCATACTGAAAATGCATTTCTTGAATCCACCTTCTTATCATTATGTCCTTTACAAGGATTGGGCAGTTTTCCCCCATTATATCCCAAGCTAATCTTCCTAGCCCTTTACTCTTCTCTTCTCCTTTTGGGACACCAATGATTCTTATATTTTTGCGCTTTATTTTGTACATCATTTCCTGAGATCCAGTTCACATTTTTCCATCTTTTTTGCCATTTCCTGTTTTTTATGTTCGAAATCTGGTGTCCTGTCCTCTAGTTCTCTTGTTCTTTCTTTCGGCTCTTGAAATCTGCTGTTGTGAGTCTCTAGTATATTTTTTATTTGATCTACATCATCTTTAATCTCTGTGATATCTGCTATTTTCTATTTATTCTTTCAAATTCCTCTTTATGCTCTTCTAGTGTCTTCTTGATCTCCTTTATGTCATTAGCCTTCCCATTTCTTTTATTTGGTAGATTTATGTGAACATCTTTGGTTAGTTTTTTCCAGTGTCTCTTTCTCCACTGGTGTTTTAATTTGGTGGTTAGGTTGGGCTATATCTGCATCATTACATGCTTAGTGGTCTTTTGCTGTCTTCATGGTGTTTAAATATCTTGAATGGTTTACTTTGGAAATTGATTTCCTTTAGTAATCTAAAGCCCTGTATTTGTGGGATGGTTGTGGAACAGGATGCGGGGCACAGTGCGATGCACAATAGTGCAGTGGTACATTGCAGTGCAGGTATAGGCGCAGGCTGGGGATGTTATGCTGGTGCCTTTGAGTGTGGGTACCCAGAAGCTGGAGGATATGGCTGTATGGGTGTTCACATCTGGGGGATAGGGTCCTGGTGTTCACTGGTCTAGGGCGCAGGACTCTTTATGTGCATGCGCCAAGCTCAGGCAGCAGTTCAGTTTGTGCATTTTTGGGCTGGGGGCAGATGTGGCCCAAGTGGGTTCTTGCCCAGGCTGGAGGGTGTGACTGGGAGCCATGCACATGCACAGATCTGGGAGGACCATAAAGTGATGTACACATGGGCAGGACTTGGTGCGGTGGGGTGGGGTGGGGTTCCAGGAATGTATGGTCTGAGGGCAGGTGTAGCCTGAGTATGGAGGTAAGTGCCTGCAGGGGGAGGTAGTTCTCAGGAGAGTTCATGGTAAGACTGCAGGAGAGCTGGGTTAGCCTGTGGCAAGCATCCTCGTGCTTAGGGTGGGGGTGTGGGGTGGGTATGCACACCCATGTTTGGTGTGACAGGGGCACTTGGAGTGTGGGGGTGGGTCAGGTGGGTCACAGTTCATGGGGCTGTGCCGGTGAGGTTAGCACATTCAAGGAACGAGGCTTGGCTTACTTCCTAGTCCCTGTCTCCCCATCTATGCACTCCTGAGGGCTCCTGGATTCCACATTAGGCTGTTTGCACCAGTCAGACGCTCTCTGGTTCTCTGCATCTTAGTTCCTCTGCTTTTGAAGCCAGGGCCTCCCTATATGGTACAGAAGACTCTACCAGGTCACTTACACCCTGGAATCACCGTCTCAGTCACCCTCTGTTCTAGTTTGCTGGCTTGGTTCAAGAAGACTGATGAAGTTCACAGTTTCTCTCTCAAGTGGAAGGGCACATGGTAAACACAGTCAGAGTTTCTCTCTCATCTGGAAAGGCATATGGTGAACACGGTCAGGGTTCCTCTCTCATCTGGAAGGGTACATGGCAAACACAGTGTCATCTGCTAGTTTCTTCTGGCTTCCTGTTTCATGAAGCTCCCCAGGAAGCATTTTCCTTCTTCATCTCCAAAGGTTACTGGCTGGTGGACTCTGCTTCTTGTGGCTATGTCATTCTGCTCTGCTGTCTCTGAATCTCCCTTTCTCCAAAATGTTTCCTCTTTTGCAGGACTCCAATAAACCAATTAAGACCCACCCAAATGGGTGGAGACATGTCATCACCTAATCCAGCTTAACAACCACGCTTGATTAAATCACATCATCCGGGGAGATGATCTGATTACAGTTTCAAACATACGGTATTGAATAGGGATTATTATACCTTTATGAGATGGGATTTTGATTAAAACATGGCTTTTCTAGGGGGCATACATCCTTTCAAACCAGCACATTCCACCCTCTGGTCCCTAAAAAAGTCATGTTTTTCCCATATACAAAATACATTAATTTCATAACAATATCAGAAATCCTTAAACCATTTCAGTAGCAATACAAATGAAATACAAAGTTAGAAATAGTACAAACTCCTATCAAAGTTAGTTACAGGCATGGTCTGTTCTAAGGCAAAGTTCTCTGGCTCTGGACCTTTGAAAACTTAGAACAAGTTATTTGCTGCCAACATACAAAGGAGGACCAGTCATGGGATACATATACGCATTTCCATAGGGAGGAATGGACACAGGGGTCCCTGGACCTATACAGTTTCGAAAACCCGCAGGGCAAAGTCCATTAGATTTCAAAGTCTGAGAATCATTTATCCTCAGAGCTTCTGAAAGCGACAGTCCCACCCTTTCCAAGGGCCTATGCAGAGGCCCTCCTGTCTTCGAATGCAACCTTGGGGGACATTGGGGAGACCACTTTTTTCTAGGCTTCACCCTCTCCAAGCATCGAGGCTGCACCTGGGTTCTCTGCCATCTCCGGGGCACATGCTTAGCCCCTCCATGTGGTGGCAGCCAGGCTCTCCCCAAACCCCAAGGAATGTGCTTCACCTTCTCCAAGACCTGAGGCGGCATGACTCTTCCACTACAACCTGGTGGAAAGCCCATTCTTTGGCTTTGGGGCAAACTCACCCTCTCCCAAGATCTGAGGTGGTACCTTTATGAAATGGGATTTTGATTAAAACGTGGCTTTTCTAGGGGGCATGCATCCTTTCAAACCAGCACACTCTCCCATCCCTTCTCTAGGTTTTCCTTGGAGCAGCGGTGAACGCAGTCTATTCTATTCCACCATCTTCCTGGAACTCAAGAACTCTTGCTTATATAAGGATTTCAATTAATAAATGTAGCAGGAAGAGGGAAATAGAAAATCTTCTTTAGACCATCATGGTTATAATCACTGCTGTCAATATCCATTGATGAATGGTAGTGTAAAACTAAAGATAAACAGGATATTTGTATTGTTTTAAAGTATTTTCTCCCAAATATTTATTGATTACACAGTGAAATTTGTTAACTTTACAGTGTTGAATCCTGGCATGTGACATCTTAGCTGAGTGATCAATGTTAATAATAAGACATCAATATTATGTGCTGTCTGATATGCTAAACTAAAAGTACATCACCACACAACTCATAAGCTCAGTCTGATTGGGTGAAAATAACAGACAAACTCAGATTGAGGGACATTCTACAAAATACCTGCGTAATACTTCTCAAAAACATTAAGTTCATAACAGACAAAAGAACTGTCACAAATTGGAAGGGACTCAGGTGATGTGACGGTTAAATGCTATGTATCATCCTGGATTGCATCATGGTAGAAAGAAAAAACATTAGGGAAAAGACTGGAGAAATCTCAGTAAACATTGTATTTCCCAATGTTAATTTTTTAGTTTTCTGAATTGTAACATGGTTATGTGAGATGTTAGGGGAAGCTGGGTGCAGACTATATAGAAACTCTGTATACTTTTCTTGAAACTTTTCTCTATGTCTGAAATTAAATGGAAACAAAAAGTTAAAAAAAATTATTCCATTTTAACTCACCCTACTCTTCATTGAGTCTGCCAGTGTCCCCTTATATGCATATTATCATATATGCTAAATATATCCTATGGAAAAAGATAGACTTCTTGTCATTACCCTTTCCTTCTGTCTAGGCATAATTGTTTTTCTAAAGCTTATCAGGTGGTCATTTCTTAGTTTTCATAATCCTAGTGTCAAGACTTTCTAAATTGTTAAAAGCTATATATGTATAAAGTAGTTTTCAAAACTGGAATACAGTTCAACAAATTTCAGGTTTTTCCTTCTAGCTGTTCTAATATACTAAAAACTAAAAAGAGATATCTATATGATACATAAAAATAACCTCCAGAATAACCTCTCAACTCTGTTTGAAATCTCTCAGCCATTGAAACTTCATTTTGTCTCATTTCTTTCTTCCCCTTTTTGGTTGGAAAGCCTTTCTCAATCCCATGATGCCAGGTACCTGCTCATCCCTGGGAGTCAGGTCCAAGTTGCCAGGGAGATTTACACCCCTGGAAGTCAGGTTCCACATAGAGGGGAGAGCAGTAGTGAGTGGACTTGGATGGAGAGGCTGCATCTGAGCAACAAAAGAGGTTCTCTGGGTGAGTCTTAGGCATAAGTATAAGTAGGCTTAGCTTCTTCTTTGTAGGAATAAGCTTCATAGGGGTGCACTCCAAGATAAAAACCATATATATTTTAATTATTTTTCTTTGACCTTCTGTTTTTTTATATTACTTAAAATGTACTTAAGCATAAGGTGAACAAGTGTTAATTTTGAAAGAGTAAGTTTTAATATAATTTTGTAAGAATTAGTGTTTAAAATATCTTTGAACATTTTACTACTATGTTCAGAGTTAAAGGATTTACATGCCTGTTTGTTCCTATGTAAAGGAATAACTGATTTCTTCCTAAGAGAAAGTGGTTCAGAATTAAGACTGAAAAATAGATGGTTTAAGATGAATACAATGGCTGAGACATTCCAAACAAAGTCTAGAGGTTATCCTGGAGGTTATTCTTACGCATTAAGTAGATATCACCTTGTTAATCAAGATGTAGTGGAGAGGCTGGAGGGAACTGCCTGAAAATGTAGAGCTGTGTTCCAGTAGCCATATTTCTTGATGATGATTGAATAATGATATAGCTTTCACAATGTGACTGTGTGATTGTGAAAACCTTGTGTCTGATGCTCCTTTTATCTACCTATCAACAGATGAGTAGAACACATGGAATAAAAATAAATAATGGGGGAATAAATGTTAAAATAAATTTAGTTTGAAATGCTAGTGATCCGTGAAAGCGAGGGGTAAGGGGTATGGTGTGTATAATCTTTTTTTTTCTCTGTTATCATTTTATTTCTTTTTCTGTTGTCTTTTTATTTCTTTTTCTGAACTGATGCAAATGTTCTAAGAAATTATTAATATGCAACTATGTGTGATATTGAGAATTACTGATTATATATGTAGAATGGAATGATATGTTAATGTTTTTGTTTGTTTGTTCTTAATTTTTTTAATTACTAAATAAATTTTTTTTAAAAGATGAATACATATACATTTTTCATTTTTTTAGTGACCTTTGCCAGTGTAGATTGCTGAAAGTTTCATGGTTCCCCAAATTATGGGGAACTGCTTTTGCAAATGGTGGGAATGAACTGCTTCAGTGTATACCAAAGATGGCATTTTTGGGACAATTGGAATTTGAAGCAGGGAGATGGCAAAAACTGAAGGAAAATACTGAAATTTTTTCTGGAAGAAAGTATTTAGACTCTCTGACAAATTGTGTTTTACTTGCCTTCTCATTTGCATCTCACCTTTGCGGCTGAGTTATCATGTATGAGAATGATGTAAGCTTCCTACCTTTTACCTGGTTGAACTGCCTTGCGTGAGAAGACTGAACTGTGGCCTATATTTTTCTCTAGGGCTTTCCGCGGAAGTGAGTCACACATTGTTTCTGGCTTTACTTGCTGTCCCTCCCTGGTATGCCAGCTTAGGGTGCCATGGAATTTTCCAGGTACAGCACTGGAGGAGTTGTGGAATAGGAGGAGGGCCAGAGCTTGTGTTTAGTGTTCTCAGGAGAGGGGTCAGTGGATTGTACAGGGAAGCACTGAAAGTGGCCAAAATGAGTGTGAGGGTATAAAATTATCTAAAATAAATGTATAACAAACATTGAAAGCCCTTTTTTGTATTTAAGGTATCTTTTATCATTATTTTTAAAAATTGATTTAAAAGGTATACTGAGATTCTTTTCAGCATGGATTTCAACACTTTTTTTGTGCTTGTGCCAAGAACACAGTGTTCTGTTAAGTCATTCAGTGATGAAGATGACTGGCTTGCTGCCAACCAGGGTCAAGTTCATTCAGATAAGTTTCACTGTGGATTCTGACTGCATGAGGAATGTTTGTCTTGTCTTTGCATGATATCTGGGTATGGGTAACTAGTTCTTTTATAAAAAGTTTATTAGTCCTTTTTACTTTTCAGGCTTATGGTTTTCTTTTTTAGGACTCTGTATACAAATAATTCATCTGTATACAAATAATGCCTTCATTGCATTCTTATTGACCTCCCATGCTTGAACTGTAAAATATAACAGCTCTGATAATCATACCAGTTTAGAATATAGCATACACCACATTGACCCTGCTTTATTATTCAAGTTACTACTTTTATACTTCTAAAGAAGATGTGTATTTAGGAAACATTTTTCTCAATTACATGTGTGAATTAAGAATTGGAGAAAATGGGTTAGAAGCAATAAAAATATAACTTTTCATGAGGAGTGTGTACCTATCAAGATATATCTCTTTTTATGCTTTTTATTCATTTTTTCATTGGGATTAATGATTCCCTAGTTTCTTTTGATTGATTGCTACTGTCTTTGTTTTCCAACCACGAAAAATGCATTGACCTTTTTGTATTCAAGATTCTTTCCTCATGTATTAAATTTATTGGGTTTTCTCTTTCACCTGTTAGATTACATTTGTACAAATTAAATTTGTACAATGGTATGCTTGGATGAGATGAAATAAGTAAACAGAAAGCTAAGGATTATAGCTAATTATGTAATTTGGCATGTCACAGTTTTGTGTGGAAATTATGTATTTAAGCAATTTTTCCTAAGACTGTTTAATTTCTTTACGTGTGAATGAGTAAATGAAGAAATATCTTGCTTCATAACTACCTCACCAATCCTCTAGGAATAACCTTTTTTGTCTGTTCATTCCAGAGTATAACCAAGGTGATAAGTTTTTGTTGATAACAATGTAGGCTTTTAAAGACTACTTACCACTAGTGTCTTTTTTGGCTGATATCTGGTTAATATAAGCAAAATACATTTGCTTATATTAATTAATTGATGATTAATATTTCCTTTTTGTGATTGGCCGCTATGTCTTTCTTCGTTATTAATGTACTTCTATAATCTAGCATGATGTCTGGCTGTGAGTGCTC
Organism: Tamandua tetradactyla; assembly: GCF_023851605.1. Classification (NCBI taxonomy): domain Eukaryota; kingdom Metazoa; phylum Chordata; class Mammalia; order Pilosa; family Myrmecophagidae; genus Tamandua; species Tamandua tetradactyla. The sequence continues at coordinate 89,733,154 of NC_135332.1, forward strand.
ACTAAGTACTCACATTCTGACCAGATAATAGTTACAAGTCAGATTTTTGACAAATTAAGTGTTTATGACTAGAAATCTGTTTTATGCCTCACACACTCACACACACAAAATATGAATAAATCCCAAATGCATGGTTTTACAGATATTTATTAAATATTTAAAGCCAAACATTTTTTATCAAGGCTTTATTTACATATTCCTTTGGGGCTGTTTTCTGGGTGGGTTATATGGCCTGGGTTTCTTAAAATAATTCAGTGAATCTTGAATGGAAAAAACCTTATTTTCCCACTAAATGTTCCTTTGGCAAAAATATTCATTTCTTACTACAGCATTTCAAGGACTGCTAAAACAGTATTAAATATTTTTCATGTAGATTAGATATGCAGGAATTTCTTGCAAAGAATGAATTTTAAATGCTGAAGGAGTTTTCTATTTCCACTTTTTTGAAGTGTATATTTGTAGTCCTCACATGAGTTTGGTTGCTGTTATATGGTCTTATTTATAATAACATTCTCCCTGCTTCCATAGTGCCCTTTATTGTAAAACTAACCTCAAGTTTCCCAGGGGCCAGAGATGCGGTGGATTGAGTGATGACTTAATTGAGTGCAGGTCACACTGGCAAGGGGTGGTGTAGATTTAAAAAACTGATGACAACAAAAAGTTCAGTTTACTAGGGTTTCAGGAGTAAGTTGTAGACTAAAAAATACTGAGTTTATGTATTTAATGAATTAATTACCTACGTCTAGATAAAAACATAACTAACGGTAGTTGTTTAAACATTCAGTTCTTGTAGAAGTAAAGACAATATGATGAAAACAAAGTTGTTGGTATTATGGTTTTTGATTCTGTATTTATTCATTTTAATTCATCCACTTTTACTGGATAGTTTTTGCTTCTGAAATGATGGTAATGGGAAGAAGCTAAGAGATCAGCGCTGTCACCATGGGATCTAATTTCTCATTCAGTGAAAACTCAGAATGCTCGATACTGATTCTTTCTTATGGTAGCTAAGAATAGAGTCTTGCCATTCAAAGGACACCAAACAAAATGTGCCTTCTGACATATATTTTCAGCCATGGAAAAAATTAAAAGGAGTATGATTTTGTACTTAATTAAGAAAAACAGTTAAGAAAATGAATGTGTAATAAACATCTATAGTCACATGGCTTGGTTGTTTGAAAACCTACAGTATTTCATATGATAATTAAATTGTAAATAGTCTGCTCTTTAACAAAGCTTATGTGTCTGCTGGGTTCAATATGTGAATGTAATGTGGATATGACTTCTATAACTTGGGTTTCTAAAACAAACTTTAATGGAAAACAATATTGAATAGACAGCACATTGCAGGGATTGGCGGTTTCCATCTAATATCTAAAGTAAGATCAATAGGTACATAAAGTTCTAAAAATGTTTGGATACTGAACTTAGTCTTTAAAATGTATACGGTAATGACAGTTATATTTACTCTGCTACCTAATATGTGGTGGCACTGCAAAATCTATTTTATGTATATTTCCTCCTTTGAGCTCCATAGCAGCATTCTTGAGGTGGGTATTATTACCTTTATTTGCCTACTTTATTGGTCTAATTAAAAACTTTTCTGCTTACTTTGTTGGTAAGCAGCAGAATGAGGATATCAGTTATGAATTAAATCATAAGAGAAGAATCCTCTGTGTTCTCCCAGTCAATTTAGATTGAGTGCTCATATAAAACATTTTGTTTCTTTAATGAGTAGAAAATTAAGAAATAGGGTAAAAAGTGTGACTTTATAAGCTAGACTAATATGGGAAAAATTAAGCTTTCCAGACTAGCTCCTTCTTGTTTATATTTTACTCAGAGTCTTGCATCAAATTTGTGACCTTGGCATACTTTGGTGTTTGGATCTGAGGGAGGGAAAATAATTCAAGCAGGTTCCCATACCTCAACACCCACTCCCAAGCCTACATGTCAGAACTTGCTATACTTATCTTGACTGTGTGGGAGACTATATCAGCACTCTGGTCCACCCAGTATGTATGCTGTAGTTACTTGAAATATCTCATGAGGTAGGATACTTGTGTGAAGGTGGTGGAGGGGTTTAAGAAAGATAAGTGAAAAAGAAAATTTGCTTAAGTCACACTTTCATTTATCATCTTTTTACTCTCTGATTCCTATTTGATTTCAGGTTATTTTCTTTCTGTGGTCTGATGAAGCAAGATAGCATTTATTTTCCATACCATATAATTTTTGTTTATTTTTTAATTGAGTTGAACTTCAAAGAAGGAAAGCACAATAAGCCTCATATTCATTTCCATAAACATGTGCTTTTGTTTTGTTTCTCACTTATAAGAAAAAATTTGGTGTCTGAAATTTGGAGTTCTGAAAAAAAATTACGGAAGGAAATCGGGAGGAGATTTCATGTGTGTAGTGCTCATAGATTAGTGTGCATAAATTTCAGCAGGTCCGTGGTGTGCTCTCTCTGGTTCAGTTTCTTTCTGTTCATCTTTGCTTCTCCAACCTAGTGAGAGTAGGCATCTTTATTTGCCAAATCTGTTAACAAGTATATTGGCTTTTTTGTGGACCATTTTACTTTTTTAATCCTTAAAGAAATAAATATTAGGGAAATATCTCGTTTTTCCCCAAATAACCTTTTATCAGAACTGATAGATTTAGAATATATTCTCGCTCTCCACGTTTGTCCCATTCCCATTGCGGCCAGAGACAGGATCTAACATGATTAAATTAAATTTTCTTAATTTAAAATCAAGGTTTAAGACTAAGATCTACTTAACCTTTCTGACAACAGTTTGTGATGAGAAAGTGATATCAAAAAACCTCAGCTTTTTGCCCTGTATTTCTTTCTAAATATGTAATGACATAGACTTAGATTATCCAATTAGAATATATTTCTCAGTTCACAAGAGCGTTATCTGACCCTTATATTACTCCTATGGGAACATTTTTAAAGATTTTATCTGTTTTCATAGAACGTGTTTCTGTTTTTATGGGCTTTAGTTTTGCCCACAGATATTCATATTTAGCAAGTTAGGATGTAGGCTAACACATACCTTTTATTGAGTTCTCTCTTTCCATTATTAAGATAATTCATAATAATAATAAATTACCCTAGATTTTGTAGCTGGAAGCATTTGGAGTGAACATTTTTGTAAATTTTGGTTTCTTTTTAAGGGACTAACCTTAGCATGACTGGGATGTCGTGGACATCTGGTGCTGGGAATGAGGCAAAGAAGTCTAAGACCCTTTTACTTTTACAGATTTTTAGTATAGTTCTGTTTTATATTATTTACCTTGGCACATTAGAGAAAAGATTTATACCACCTCTTTTATCATTTTCTGGCAAAAATCTTAGTTTCAAACTTTTGCAGCATCTCTTTTGACAACCATGGGGTTGAGATCTCTGTTGTTTGGGAACCCAGTCCTAGTTCTGGGTGGCAGAGCTACTGTGGGGGAGCCTGGGAGAGTGGCTTCTCTGCCATCACCAAGGGGCCAAATGGAACAAAAAACTGGTGAATAGAGGATAGTGATCTTAGTTTTACGTTTTCTGCAGGGACACGAATGGGAGGTGAATTTATTTGAATTATTTTCTTCACATTCCTTGAAAATCAGCTTAAGCACTGCAGGCAAACTTAAGTGAGATTTTGATGACTTGGCATGTGCCCTACAGAGTTTGTATCTCCCAGTTTCTGTTAGAGGCAGTCAGACCTCATCCACTGTCTTCATTTGTGTGCTTCTCTCTGGTCAGGATCACACCTGTTCAAATTGGGACTTACCAAGTCCTTCAAGTGGTCAACCCAGATACTCTTCTATAACTACAGAGTTGACAAAGGAGTGATTGATCAGAGGTCATAACAGAATATGCCCCAAATGAGTTCCAAAGGCTAACTCACATGGCAAAAGCATCTCTGAGGGAATTAAAAGGTATAGAAATGAAAGTGTGTGTGTGTGTGTGTGTGTGTGTGTGTGTGTGTATGTGTGTGTTCCAGGCAGAAGAATTTTTCACACACTTTAATTTCTTGGTTGCCCATTGTTTAGGTTTGCTAATGCTGTTGGAATGAAATATACCAGAAATGGATTGACTTTTACAAAGGGGATTTACAAAGTTACAGTTACAGTTCCAAGATCATGAAAATATCCAAATTAAGGCATCAACAAGAGAACACTATCACTCAAGAACTGCCTGTCATGTCTGGAGTTTCTTCGTCACATGGAAAGGCACATGGTGATGTCTGCTGGCCCTTCTCTCCCAGCTTCTGGTTTCAGACAGTTCTCTCAGCCCCTGACATCTCCTGAGGTGTTTTCCTTCTGCATCTTCAAACATCTGTGTCCTCTACAAAATGTCCATCTCTTAAAGGCCTCCAGTAAGAACAAATTGAATGGGCAAGGTCACATCTCCATGGAGACAACTTAATCAAATGGTCCCACCCATGATTAGTTGGGTCAAATCTCCATGAAAACAACCTAATCAAAAGGTCCCACCCAATAATAGGTCTGCCCCCACAAGATTGGATTAGAAGACATGGCTTTTCTGGGATGCATAATAATTTCAAACCAGCACATTATCTGCCCTTTGGACCCCCAAAAGATACGTTCTTTCCGTATACAAAATACATTCATTCCATCACAATATTACAAAGGCCTTAAACCATTTCAGAAACAACGCAAATACAATACCATGTCAAAAGGAGTACAGAATCTCATCAAATCAGCCACTGGCATGATTTATCCTAAGGCAAAATTCTCCTCTGGCTGTGGACCTGTGAAACTCAGAACAAGTTATCTCCTTCCAATATACAGAGGAGAGACAGTCATAGGATAAATAATCCCATTTCCTCAGGGAGATATTGGAAGAAAAACAGGGGTCAAAGACCTCAAACAGTTCCTAAAACCTGCAGGGCAAACTCCGTTAGATTTCAAAGTTTGAGAGTCATTTACAGATTGATGTTTCATCCTTGAGGCTTGACAGAGCAGAAGTCCCATACTTTCCAAAGGCTTATACAGTGGCTCTGCTGTCTGTGAACACTAGAAAGAGGGTCGCAGCATGCGCAGACCACCTTGTGCTCAGCCTGCCCTTCTCAAGCATCTGGGTGGCAGCCTAACTTTCTGCCATCTCCAGGGCACATGCTCAATTGACTCTTCAGAACAGTAGGATGGTGGCCAGAGTGTCTCCAGTCCTGGGAGATGTGCTTCACCCTCTCTGAGGCCTGAGGTGACAAACTTTTTCCTGCCCTGTATCCAGGGCAAACTCACTCTCTCCACGCAGGAGTGGATCCACTGTTCTGTCCCGAGATTTCCTGACTCTAAACTAGCTTTCATGGTTCTGTCTTTGATTCCTTCAGTCTGTCCCTTATAGTTGAGACTGGCAGTGGTTCCATTTATACAGATCTTGCAAGAAATAGCACACAGCATACTGGTGTCACACCTGTCAGACAATAGGACTTTCCACATATCCTTTTTGGATAACTGCATTTCCAAACCCAGCATTTTCTGAAATGGCTGTCTGGTTCCATGTTGGTTAAATCCTCACAGAGGACACTATTCTCTGTGGTATCACTTTCTGGAAGCCTAGAATTTTCCAGAGTATCAATTTCTGGTCTCATTGTACCCAAGAGTTCAGTTCATAGCTTATCCCTTTCCTCTTACATTTTATTATAAGTGGCAAGGAGAAGCCAGGTAGTATTTTCCACATTTACTTTCAAAATCTCTTCAGCTGAGTATCCCTATTTGTCACTTTCAAATTCTACCTTCCATCCAACACCAGGACTCAATTTTGCCAAATTCTCTGCCACTTTAAAAGAAGGTTCGCCTTTCTACTGGTTTCTAATGACATTCATCATTTCTGTCTAAGGCATCATCGAAAATAACTTCAGAGTCCATATTTCTACCAATAATCTCTTTAAAACAAAGGACTTTTTGATTGAATCTTTCACATTTCTTCCAGAATCTTCCCCTTATCCATTTACCAAGATGTTGCGGCATTTTTGGTATTTGCAAGTTGCAGCACCCCCTCCTGTTAAGAAAATCTGTTTCTGAATCAACTAACAAGGGAGAAAGTACTGTACTGGGTGAAATGATTGGTCCTAACTATCAAGGGGAAATAGGACTGCAACTATACAATGGAAATATAGAAGAATTTTCCTGGAGTACAAGAGATCCTCTAGGGCATCTCCTAGTATACCATACCTTGTGATTAAAGTCAATAGAAAACTGAATTGCTTTGTCCAGGCACGTAATCCAGGGAGGACTACCAATGACCCAGAACCTTCAGGATTGAAGGTTTAGGTCACCCCACCAAAGAACCAGGATCAGCTCAAGTGCTTGCTGAAGGTAAAGGAAGCATAGACTGGGTACTGGAAGAAGGTAATGCCAAACATGTACGAGGACCACATGACCAGTTACAGAAATGAGAACGATAATGGTATGACTATTTCTTCCTTGCTTTGTTATAAATGTGTTTGTTTTGTACATAAAGCAAATATCTTGTTTTCTTCTCTATCTTGTACCCTTATTATATGATATGAGTTGTTCATGGTATAGTATTTAAATTATAGGATATGACGTTTAAGTGTAAGGACTTGCACCCTATACTGGAGAGATTTATTCATTTCTGGTTGTGTGTGAGTATTGTTAGTTGTAAAATATGTCTATAATTGTGTTCTATTTAGAGATATAAGTATGGTTTAAGGTGATGTGTATAGCTGCCAAGTGGACAAAGGGTGAACTGTGATGGTTATATTCATGTGTCAGCTTGGCCAGGTGATGGTGCCCTGTTGTCTGGTCAGGCAAGCACTGGCTTAACCATTACTGCCATGGACTTAAATCATGTCAGTTGATTGCATCTGTGGTTGATTACATCTACAGTCAACTAAAGAGAGTGGGAGAATCTAATTAGCTGGCTTTAATCCAGAGTTGGATATGATCTGGTCATTTGATGATTTTTAAAGGAGAGGTGAAAATTTCTACAGTCAGAAGAGAGAACTTTCATCTTTCCTTCAGCTAACTACCTCACCTGGGAATTTTCAAAGACATTCATCGTTGTTGCCAGTTTGTGTCCTGCCCTACAGAATTTGGGCTTGTGCATCACTACAGTTGCATAGACACCTTTATAAAATCTCATATTTAGAGATATCTTCTGTTGGTTCTGTTTCCCTAGAGAACCCGAATACACCCATTTTCTTTTCTTCCTTCTTCCATGATCAACAGCGATAGAATGTTTCAATGATGTGCATGTTTGGCAGCATAGTCACAGTCATTCACACCACTGAAATGGTATTTTTAAAAACACTTACTTTGTGATTTTGCACTTTAGAAGAGCAGAAAAATGCTCTGGACTGTAATTCAGTGTGGGGACAACAGCTTACCTTATAGTTGGGAGACTTTGGCTACCTGTTGTTAATGTGGTATCGAGGCTGGTTTTTGCTTTTTATTTCTCTTTCTTCTATTGAGGTAGCAGATTAAGGAAAATCAGAGTTCTTCAGTTTATCTTCGGAACATAAAAGAAGATGACCAATATGCCTGTGGAGAGTCTACTACCCACATTTGAAGGCAGGAGTCAGTTCTGAGTACTCTTGGATGATTGTGTTCAGGGAGACATGGAAAAGGATAAACAAACTCTCTCTGTGTGCAGTTATTGCTCTTATAAAATATTATTCTTCTAATTAGGAAATAAACCACTTGCTTTTGATGGAGCTATTTTGTGCATTTTGTTTAGAGTAGCCACTGGTCACATTTAATCCTGTGTAGACTTGGAGCTGGCCCCTTCCTCTTCCAAACTCTTGAATGATTTCTGCCTTCTTGGACATCAGGCTTTTAAAAAGCCAAATGTTGCTGTGAGCTGTGTGTTCCTGTAGGTTCAGAGAGGACTCTACCTCGTGCATCCTGGACTTGGACTCTGCAGCTTTAGTCTCCTGGTAGCTGTTAGTTGAAGCTCACCAGGAAATGACTGCCATTATATTGGCCTAATCTTGGCCAAAAACTATCAGGAAAACTCTGGCTATCTTTCCAAGCAATGTTTTTGATCTAACAACTTCAAAGCAAATTTTGATTTTCTTATGCATAAGCTGTAGACCCTAACCCTGGATTAGGGACTAACTCCACTAATTGGTTCAGTCCACTCAGTTGTTTAATTACCAGTTGGCAGGCCCAAGTTTCTCTTCAGTTCATAAATGGAATTCTCACTCAGAATATATGCAGCCTTCATTTAGTCATAGCAAATCTTACAAATGATGATTTCAGTATTTTTCTCAGGAAGCCTTTTTCAGTGACATTTCTAGCAAGGCAGGCCTCATAATCCAAAAATGCTATTAAAAAAGGAGCTTCCTCTTTAGCCGTGTTTTTTTGAGTTTTTGTAGTCATCTTGGATCCATAAGTAAACTCTCAGGTGAATTTTCAGGTTTTTCCTATGTGTACTTACCTAGGTGGCAGATGAACAGTTTTTACTGAGAGGTAGGTGCCTTCCTCTGTGCTGGCACAGCCTACTTATCTGCTTGCCCTGCACAATACTTTTTCCCTCTGAGAGAGACCCAGCGCTTCTGTATCTATAAACAAAAGAAAGCATCCACAAATGTTTGGGGAGCAGTACTATCCTACATACCTTGATTTCTTCTGCTAGCAAACCTGGATTACATGAAGAAATATAAATTTTTGTTTCATGAAGCATCAAGCATCTTCTTGGGCACTAAACTTTAAAACAAGTCAAGGATAAATTGGCCCCATCCCTGCCCTTGCAGAAGTAGCTCTGCTCCTGTAGGTGCTACCTTTACAAGGTTCACATGTTGTGGAAAAGGGTGCAGTTCCTCACTGCTGTCATACGACTTCCTTTTTCCCTAGGAGGTAAGCATTATTATTAAATTCTTCCATAGGTTAAAAAAAAAGGTATATTAAAAATATGTTTTCCAACAAATGGAAACATATTCTGTGCACATGCTATACAGATACTCTATACACTATACCCAGTATGCACATACTATGAACATTATACACATACTATATGCTATAAACCCTTGCTGTGTGTACAGTATGCATACACTATACATGCTATACACATACTATGCGTGCACTACACACATACTATATATACTATACACATACTAAATACAAACTATATACTATATACACATGATGTATACATTGCATGTTATACACATACTATACATGTACTGCACATATCTATACTACTTACATGCTATAGATACATACTATATGCATACTATACTCATAATATGCTATATATGTAGTATGCATATTATTCACATACTGTATATGTTACACAAATGCTACAATACTATGCACATATACATACTATGCTCCCTATAATATACTATACACATACAATGCAGTATTATAATGCTATACCCATATTGTACACATTGCTCTGCTTTCAAAATGTTATTGAACATGCCTTGAAGCCTTCTTACGGTTCTAGAGGAAGAATTTCTTTTTATGATTGTTTATACTGTAATTTAGGCATTCCACTATTGATGGACTTTTTGGTTGTTTCCAAGTGTCTTACTTTTTTTTGTTTTAAAGATTAAACATGGGTTTTAATTAGGGACTTAGAGACAGAAGAATAATTCTTGCTAATGGCGACCGGCTGGGAAACAGAAGTCTCCACTCCGCTTCCTGCCCGCTCCCCCCCCCAAGTCTTTTAATTTTGAAACAAAGCAGCTGTTATGCATACGCCATTTTGCATGTAAAAATGCCCTGTTTCCAAGTCCCGGTCCTGTTCCTGTTTTTAAACTTCTTTTGGGAGGCCACCTCTATGTCTAGAAGGAGATTATTCTGAGATGTTTCTTTGCTTTTAAACATTAAATAAATTTACTTGTATGAAATTCCAGGCTATTATTTTTGCTATTACTTCATTAATGGAAAGACCATGATTTGTGGATAGTTTTTTAACCTCTATTCTGAAGACATTGTTTCTCCAAAGGAAGAGAGAAAGAGACTGTAAAAAGAATTGAAAGGTTAAGACTGCAGTTTTACTTTGGATTATGGAAAAAAGGGATAATTTGTGTAGTTTCTAATATATGCTGTGTAAAGTGTTATGATTATGAAAAAGATATACATATATATTTTTTTAAAATAACTATATATACCTATATACACATGAAATTTGCAATATAGTAGGAAAGGTAAAATGTGTTTATTACAAAATGATTGGACACTAGAGCAAGGTAAAGATAATACTGTGTAATATGGTGCCAAGGAAAGCAAAACTGATCAGTATTCATTCTGGAATGAGAGTAATCAGAAAAGTCTTTATTGAACTGACTACTCAAGGCTAGGGTATGTCTAACAGTGAGAACAACTGAGCCAAGGCATAGGGCTAAGACCAGAGAAGTGCTGTGTTAACAGGCTAAGGATGTGGTTTAGAATTGGACCACAGAGTTTGAAATAGAAGTTTGGGGTCTGAGAAGCAGCTGAATATTGGCCTTGGATGCTGGGATGAGGGACTTTGAATTCCTGTAACTGGATTAAGGGGCTTTTATAGTTCATGAAGAGGAGAATGCCGTGTTGGGGATTTTCCTGGGAGGTGTGTGTAGGTTAGGGGACTGTATGTGCAGAGAGAAAGAGAGGAAAGAAAACAATAGGGAGATATGACTGACCAGTGTTTTTCAATGATCCAATAATAGATACTAAGAATATTTGACAAATGGAGAGGAATCATGAGTTGTTAAGATTTATCAATGAATTTGTTTCAGTTCAGTGTGTACATAAATGAGAACATAGAGCAAAAGGCATATAAGATAATCATTCCAAGGCTGAAATCCTATACTGATTGGCTGTATAATGGAAATCTGAAAAAGGAGCCACTTACCCTGTTAAGTAGGAACTCTGTTTCTCTTCCTCCTAGTCTATGGTAAACTCTAATCTGCTTTCTATCTCTATGAATTTGTTTAGTCTAGATACTTCATGCAAGTGGAATCATACTATTTATCATTTTCTGTCTGGTTTATTAAACGCAACATAATTTTTTCAAAGTTTAGCCATTGTGCTGGTTTACTGGTTTGAAAGGATGTATGTCCCCTGGACACGCCATGTTTTAATCTAAATCCCATTTCATAAAGGCAGAATAATCCCTATTCAGTACTGTATGTTTGAAACTGAAATCAGATCATCTCCCTGGAGATGTGATTTAATCAAGAATGGTTGTTAAACTGGATTAGGTGACGACATGTCTCCATCCATTTGGGTGGGTCTTGATAAGTTTCTGGAGTCCTATAAAAGAGGAAACATTTTGGAGAATGAAGGAGATTCGGAGAGAGCAGAGAATGCTGCAGCACCATGAAGCAGAGAGTCCATGAGCCAGCGACCTTTGGAGACGAAGAAGGAAAATGCCTCCCAGGAAGCTGCATGAAACTGGAAACCAGGAGAGAAGAAGCTAGCAGATGATGCCATGTTTGCTGTGTGTCCTTCCAGATGAGAGAGGAACACTGACCATGTTCACCATGTGCCTTCCTGGATGAGAGATAAACTATATGTTTGCCATGTGCCTTATCACTTGAGAGAGACCCTGAACTTCATTGGCCTTGTTGAACCAAGGTATCTTTCCCTGTATGCCTTTGATTGGACAATTCTATAGACTTGTTTTAATTGGGACATTTTCTCAGCCTTAGAACTGTAAACAAGCAACTTATTTAATTCCCCTTTTTAAGAGCCATTCAGTTTCTGGTATGTTGCATTCCAGCAGCCAGCAAACTAGAACAGCCATGTTATTACATGTATCAGAATTTCATTGCTTTTTGCACCTGAATAATGTTCCATTGATTACATATTCTACATTTTGTTTATCCATTCATCTGTTGATAGGTATTTGTGTTGCTTCACCTTTTGGATATTGTAAATAATGCTGCTATGAACATTTGTATGCCAATATTTGTTCAAGTCCCTGTTTTCAAATCTTTTGGGTATATACCTAGAAGTAGAATTGCCAGGTAGTATGGCAATTTTTGAGGAATTAGTTCAGTTTTATCATGTGAGAGTGACTGAGATATTCTAATATACCTTAGTCATTTGTAATAATGACTGGATTAAGTATCGCAGGACGGAAGCATAGATTTGAAGGATTTCTATAATTTTTTAACTTTGAGAGAAACTGAATTGAGGAGAAAAAAAAATCCTTATAGAGAGGAAAAACCTAAGTGCTCTTCTAATCAGTGCTGTAGAATTCTTTGATGTCAAATGTTTGGTGCCATGTTTTTGTATTTTCTTTATAAATTGTGGTAGGCAGACTTCTAAGATGGTCCCTGAGCTCCCTGCCCCTGCTGGACATGCCCTGCATAGTCCCTGAGACTGTGAATGTGATGGAGTTTATAGGAAATGTTATGTGGCACAGTTGACTTTAAGAAGGGAGTTTATCCTTAGTGGAACTAACTTAATCTCATGAGCCCTTTAAATCTGGGTCTTGAAGACAAAGATTTGCGCAGGAGAAGGATTTGATGTGCTGTTGCTGGTTTGGAAATGGAGGGGCATGGCAGGGAATGTGGGTGCCATCTTGGAGCTGAGAATGGCCTCCTGCTGACAGCCAAGGAGTTAACAGGCACTTCAGTTCTACAAGTGCAAAGAACTGAACTCTGCTAACAACCTGAATGAAGGAGATTTTCCCCCCAGGGCCTACAGAAGAGAACTGAGCTTGGCTGACACCTTAATTTCAGCTATACCTTTCTGGACTTATGGCCTATACAGCTGTGAGCTAACAAATGGGTATTGCTTTTAGCCACTAAGTTAGTGGTAATTTGTTATGAGGCAAGATAGTGGCAATAAAGAGAAGTTAAGTGGTTGACTGGAATTGTACCTTGCTTGCCTGTGGTGTGTCCTAGCTTCCACATCAAATTCTTCCTGCCCCTCTCTCTCTCTGGGAGCCTTCTTTGACTAAGGTACCACCCCCCCACACACATGTGTGCCTTAGTCCTCTTCTTATGTGTCCTGTTGCACCTCCTTCTTATCTTTGCATTGCACTTCTTAGTGTGCTATATTGTAACAGATTATTTCCTTGTCTATAACTAGCTTGATCTTACTGTTGTAGCATCAGCATCTAGCAGAATACTTGGTACTCAATATTTGTTAAATGAATGAAAATAAGGAAGGAATTGTGAGATGGTAGTTGGAAAATAAAGGTTGCTGAAGAAAAATTGGCAAGTAGGCAAAATGGAGGCAATAAAAACACAGGCATTCAAAACCAAGTTAGAAATTGTAGGACGACAGAAATCAGGGATTTTAACAGAGTCAGAAAGAGAAGCCAAAATTATGATTTTATTTTTCTAGGGAAATCCCACTACTGATTTCAGATTATTTTCAGTGGAATAGTGATCAAGAAAAAGAGAGAATGCCCAGTCTCTTGGCATTTCCCAGGAGGGAAGCATGCTATTGGTCTTGATGGCAAGAGAGAAGAGTGCATGTTTGCATAAGCTCCATGCTCACCTTCCATACACTGAAAAGAAAATCACATGTGGCCTTCTTTCATGCAAAGTTGTTAATAATTGCCTTCTTATTAATACCATTATTAATTTATATAGACTGTTGATCAAAAAGCAACCTATATGTACAATACCTCTGTTCCCAGTTTGATAATAGATCAGTTCTGCTAGTGTTATAAGAATCAGGAAAAAGAGTTCTGGGCATGATAAAAATTTAAAGAAGGGAGGTAAGTAGATAGGATATTGAGGTTGAAATGCCTGCAGATAAAGGGGATGGAAACAACTTCTACCAGAGATTGGCTTTATTATGAAAAACTAAAAATAACAGCTTGGACTATTTCATATAATGCCAGAGAATTGATGGATGATATATTCTCTGTGAGTAGGATACATTTCCTGGGCAAATGGAAATAGAGAAACTTTAAGAAAAGATAGCCATTTATTATATCAGTTGGTGAGTGGGTTTATATGTGAGGAGGATGTTGCAGGACATCATAAAATGAAGAGAAAAGCAACCATGATCCTGACAGAGCATAGGAACATTTGACTGAAGAATTTTCTTTTCCTCTCTGCCTTTCAGTCTAAATCATCAGATACTTTTCCGGAAAGATTTCTGCAAGAACTAGAGGAGAGAGGCAGTTCTGTTAACAAGACCACAGTTACATAGACAGAAATTGATTTTTGTGGGCTAGTTTTAATCCAAACTTTATTGTTAAAGTTTTGTGTTTATAATTAATGATAATTTTAATATAGTACTTAATGTTTTAACTGTTACTGAGACCACAACTAGGTTCTTCAAAATCCCCTCAATTTCTTAAGACACTTAATTCTCCCTCTTGACTTCCTCTTCATCTTTAGAAACTGCAATTTCCTTTGTAGGAACAACTTTGTGCTGGGCGCTACTCTTTTTGGCCACTTCTGTCTTGGATGTCCTGTATTTTTTTTTATCTAAAGCCATAAATGCATTGCAACACTTAACCATTGCATCACATATGAATTGAGAAAGTCTAGAAGGAAATCACAAGCTGGCTGTCCCCTGCAGGAGCCTGGTTGCTGTGTCATGATAGGCAGTTGGTGTTCTGAAGAACAGTTATGAAGGGGACAATTTAGAAAGGACTTCTTCTAGGGGCACATTTAATAGTTAATCATTTGGGGAGCACAATACATGTGAAAAGAAAATATTTCCTCACACTTTCATGTCCAGTGCTATTTTCCTGATGGTCACATTAAATTCAATCAATCAATTAATTAATTAAAATGAATTTATTAATTAAATTTCATTAATTTTCAACAGTTGCTTTGTTATTTCATCTATTTGTTTTTACTTTTTACAGTGCTGTGCTGTTCTCCCTCCCCCCCATTTTAGGAGAGTCTTTTTCTTTGACAGAATGGGAGGAAACTTACTGCCATATTTGTTCACTTTCCACTCTCTCCTGTTTTATGTACTGTAAGTCTATTGTGTATTCCTAATCTCATCTTTTTTGTGAAAGAGTTGATTTCATGATTATGTCCTGAAAAAATGTTTTCATAGGCACAACAAGGGGTCAGAACAGGATTGTTCACCTATTAAAAATAAGTAAATGTATAAATTTGGTCACAATCTCCTATAGGTTCCTTCTCTGTGTGTAAAATCTAATGTGGTAAGAAATATGTTTGCTCTCCTCAGAAGGCAGAAGGAACCTCTTTAGTTTCCTTCTCTATCAACTGCAGAAGTGGTGCAAAATTCATTTCCCTTTTGTTGCTGTTCCGACAGAATAGTTTCCTTTAAGGCTCCCAAAGCATAAAGGAAAGGTAATATTGGGGGAGGAAAAGCATTTTTTTCTGCTATTGTTTTTTAGAGATCAGACAAAGAAGTATAGTAAGTTATTTACTCAAGGTTTATTTAATATTGCCCTTCATAGTAAATATCTGTATGCCAATCTATATTATTGGATCCAGACTTTCCAGGCACTCACATTTCCAAAGAGACAGATATATATGCAAATAGTTGTAGTAAATACCAATTCAATAATAGAATTGGTAAAATGTATAGTGGTGACAAAAAGGAGGGTGTGGTCAGCAATCTGGGTTAAAAAAAAAAATGTCTCCCTAACACATGCTAAAGCAAGTGCAATAAAGTATCAATGGTAGAATCTAGGTGGTAGATACTGATATGGGCTCACGTAAAATTCACTCAATAGAATGTTGTTGGTGGAGAAAAAGTCTTCCGAAATAAAGGATGCTAGAATAAAGCCTTCAGCACTGAGTCATTGTTTGCCAGGTAGGCAAGAAGGGTAAAGGATATTCCAAGTAAAAGAAATAATATAGAAAAATTCTGGAGGGCTGGGCAGCTTTGGGGGAAAATTTCAGTCATTTAGTATAGTTGAGTTAGGCTTTGTTATTGGAGGAATAGCAGGAAATGAGATTGAAGAATTAAGGTAATGGAGGGCCTTGAATGCCAGACTATTTGATTTTTATTTATGTTTGCAAAAATAGTCATCCATGTTGTCATATGTATCAGGACTTCAGTTCTTTTTGTGGCTTAATAATATTCCATTGTATATGTATATATTGAGTGAAATAAGCCAGACACTAAAGGACAAATATTGTATAACCTCACTGATATGAAATAATTAGAATAGGCAGTTTCATAGAGTGAGGATCTAGAATATAGACTGACAGAGGATGGGGTAGGGATAGAGAATGGGAAATTAGGCTTAAATGCCCAGGGTTCCTATTTAGAATAATGGAAAGGTTTTGGTGATTTATGATAGTGATTGTAGCACAACATTGTGAATGTACTCAGTAGCCCTAAAATATGTATTTGGTTGAAAGGAGAAATGTTAGGTTGTAATAGAATAGGTGGTAATGTATAGGTGTATTGTAATAGAATAGATATTAATTGAATAAAAGTGTTTTTAAAAGTCCATGGAACTGTACCACGAAACAGTGAATCCTAAGTTAAACCATGGACTGTTATTAATAGTACACTTATAAAAAAATGTGCTTTCATCAGTTGTAACAAATGTTCCACACCAATACAAGATATTATCAGTAGGGTGGTAAATGGGAATTTTGTATGTTTTGCATGGTTGTTGTGTAAACCCACAGCTTCTCTAATAAAAATAAACAGAGCTCATTAATAGATGTCTAGATTGTACCAGGTGAATTGGAAGTGAGGTCCTCTGCTTGGAACTATTCTGGAGAAATCAACTTTCTAGCCCAGCTGTTCATGTGGCCCACCCTCTGTCTCTGCCATACCAATCACATTCCAGTTCCCAAACATGGCAGTTATTCTCTCTTTCATCTTTCTACTAATGCTGTTGTCTTTGCTTAGAATGCCCTCCTCTTCCAAACCTGTGAAATAATCTACTCATTTTCAAGGAAAGTCTTCTGGAAAGACTTTTCCATTAACCTTCCTTGCCCATTGTCATGGTCAGGTTCATGTGTCAACTTGGCCAGGTCATGGTGCTCAGTCATCTGGTTAGGCAAGTGCTGGCCTGTTTCTTGCTATTAGGACATTTCGTGGACTTAAATCATGATTACCTTGGCTGTATCTACAGCTGATTCCATTTGTAATCAGCTAAGGGGAGTGTCTTCTGCAAAGAGTGATGCTTAATCTAATCACCTGAAGACTTTTAAGGAGGATTCAGAAGAGACAGTCACTCTTCCTGCTTCAGCTGGCAAGCCTCTCCTGTGCAGATAGTCCAGATCCTTCATTGGAGTCACCAGCTTCACAGCCTGCCCTATGGATTTTGTGCTCTTTTATTCCCATGGTTATCCAGCCAGCCTCTCCTGAGAATTCGTTGAGGAACTTCATTGGCATTGCCAGCTTGCAGCCTGCCCTACAGACCTTGTATACTTACATTCCCACAGTTGCCCAGCCACCCTCTCCTGAGAGTTTGTTGAGGACCTTCATCAGAGTTGCCAGCTTGCGGCCTGCCCTATGGACCTTGGACTCTACATTCCCATGGTTACATGAGATAGTTTTATAAATTTTATATCTACATGTATCTCCTAATGATTCTATTTTCTAGAGAGCCCTAGCTAATGCACCCATGAACTGGACCCATCCCTCCCTGTGAGTCCTCCCATATTGCATATCTTTTGTAGCCCCTATAATTCTTTATCTCACAGATTTAAGTGATTTCCATCCTTCTTCAATATTGTATCTTGAAGTCAAGAAAAACGTCTTACTTTTCTTCTGTCCCCACCCTATAGAAATGTCTGGTACAAAGTAAACATGGAATAAATGTTTGATGAGTAAGGATGGGAAGGTTTCTTATTAACTACAGGCAATGGTAGGCATTGGGGGTAAGTGTAACAAGCTGCTATCTCTGTTCTTAGGAATTATATAGTGTTTTTTGTACTCTCATTTTATCCTCATGATGCTTTGTGGAACAGGTATCATTATTCCTCTTTTACGGTTGGGAAATTTGATGCTCAGAGAGGTTAAAAATGCATCCAGGATACACTACAAATAGTTACTGGAGCTAGAATTTAAAGCCAGGTCTCTCTGACTCAAGTGTCCATTCTTTTTTCTTCTACACCAACATAAAGATGTCTTTTTATTTCCTGTATTGCCTAGAATGTCTCTTTGTCTTCATTTGACTGTGAATTAAATTTTCTTTTAAATGAATTGGTGCCAAAAGGAACCCATTTTGTGCTAGGAGCCATGATTTATCAAATGATATGGTGATTTGGAAGAATTAACATATCAGATTATTAGCACATATTAGATACTGTCTTTAAAGACTTATTCCTTCATTATAAAGCTTATTAATTGTGGAAAATGGAGGCAAATATGAAAATATTTAAACTACCACTATGTAATGTACTCCCGAAATAATGTTATCAACTTAATTTAAAAATCCTCATTTCATTGGGAGTTGAATTCACCCAGAGCTGCTTTTAAAGATAAATAATGGGGTGCACAGGTGGTTCAGTGCTAGAATGCTTGCTTTCCATGTGGGAGACCTGAGGGGAGAAGAAGATAAATAATGAAGTTCTCAACCTTTTCTTAACTGAAAAAGTTTAATAATAGAAAAATCACTTTTGTTAAAAATTCCATAGACTAATCTTCTAAATTGCCATTTTCATTTTCAAAGAAGCAGAATCTATCATTGTGTAACTCTTCAGGAAAATTTCACCCTATACTATGGAGAGATTGGGAATGTGGTTAGTATGCATTACTAACTAACCAGGTTTTAGGCAGTTTGAGGGGGAAATGCACTCAAAGCATTTGAGATTTCCAAGTTTAAAATGTGGCAGTAGTCTAGTTGGAATTTTTTTGTTTTTTTAGAAAACATCAAACCGTTTCATTATGTAGGCCTATAGAATCTGTATTCTAGCCAGATTGATTCACTTATTTTTAGTAGATCCAAAATAAATCAGTCATTTCAGTGATTTGCAAATTAAGGAGGATTTTAATGGTAGGCCCAAAAAACTATTAAAAATTTCTGTTGAACTCAGCTTACCATTTGATTGTGTTTGAACCAAACACAATTTTCTGGCTTAAATTTCAGTTCTGAAAATTCCAAATTAAAAAAAAAGAAATTAGGTGTCAAAGATAATGATCTTCAGATATTAACAGATACACAGAGGGACAGGCCTAGGAAAATAAGTTCAGGTAGGTACTTGACCTTGAAGGTTTAAAAGTAAACTCTGTCAGCTGTAGTATGTATGTATGTATGTGTGTATTTTCTTTTACTAAAAGTTGAGTGATTCTTGACCTTTTGTTATACGCTCTTTTACTTTGTTTCACTGTTTGTTATATTGGTGTCTATCGAGTAATTTTTTTTCTCTTGTCCAACTGGGAAATTTTAAATTAAGGTTAAATACAGATGTAGATAAAGTCAATCAAAGGGATTTCAAAAGAAGTTAAAATAGATAAATTTGACGTTTCTCTAGAAACAGTTCTATTGAAAAGTTTCCTTGTTTGCTTTCTGTATATATCCTTAGTTGTCCATGTAAAGTTTTAAAATAAAGATTGTATTACTTAAAAGCAGTTTTGTTACATAGAAATAGCAACAGAAATACAGTTGTTCATTTTTTGATATATTTCCAGATTGTTTGGACTTAATTTAATTGTTTTGACTTGCTTTTATAGTTTTGAAGTTCTAAACGTGTATCTAGATTGACTGTTTTTTCTTCTCTTTTGTGTCTTCCTATTTGCCTCCATCCTGGGCATCTTTGTGACATTTTAGATGCTGTCCTCATTTTTTAGCTGATTTTATCTTCTGATTTGTTCAGGACAGCTCAGCTTTCAATTATATCTGTGTTAATCATTGAGACAAAGCCTTCTGTTTCAAGAAATACCATTAAAAAACAGCAACATTTAATTACAATAGATGAGGCAGCTGTATTTGTAGCTGAGACTGGTAGACAGTGTTTAAGATATGTAGTTCTTATTTTGTTTCATTTAGAAATTTTATTTCCTTATATTTTCTTTCTTTTTTAGTTTTTGATAAAATAGATAAAAAGTTAATTATTAAGAAAACAAAAGTTTATTTTTCTACAAAAAGCAGAGCCTCCAAGAAAATAGGTCTAATCCTTCCATAGTCTTAAGCTATTAGAAATTTCTCATTTGGTTCAGTTAAAATTGTCATTAAATCAGTAAGTTATGGATAGTGAAGGAAGGATTTTTGAGCTTAGATAAGAACCTCGCACAAGAGAACAGCTTTTTAGTTTGACTTCATCGAAGTTCTCTGTTTCCACAATGCTTAATATTTGTGCTAATACTATTATCTTACCTGACTGTAAGATAGGATCTTTTCTCAAAAAAAGATCATTCTAAAATCTTCTCACTGTGCCTTGAGAGGGGTTTTAATTATTATGCCAAATTAGGCATATTGGCTAACATCTTTGAGCCTCAGTAAATCTGTTATTAGGTAAATTAAATGTTTTAAGTTTTTTTGGTTGTAAAAGCCAGTTGCAGCAAGTAGTATGCGTATTCTATAGGAAAAAGATGATCTGTCGCTAGCTTTCAAAATGGAGGGGGCCTCTATGAACTTAGAGCAGCCCCCCACTGACAAAAAAAAAAAACAGGGGGCCTCTGACTAACAACTTCAAGGAACTGAATCCTGAGCCAAAGCCACATGAGTTTGGGGGAAGACTCTGAGCTCCAGAGGAGGACACAGTCTAGCCAGCACCTTGATTTTAGCCTTGTAAGACCAGGCCTTGAGCAGAGATCCCAGCCATGGTACGCCTGGATTACTGTTTTTCCAGATGAAGTTTGACCTGTGTAACTGTGGACTAATAAATAAATGTTATTTTAAGCTGCTAAGTTTGTGGTAATTTCTCATGAAGCAATAGACCACTAACACAGGAAAATGTCAGCCTGTCTGGGGATGCCCCAGTACCAGTGAACAGAGTCTTATACTTATCTTTTGTCTTTTCACATCCAGTATTGTGCTGAGGGCATAGTGGGCACTCAGTAAATATTAAGTTGATTTAAAAAAATTGATTTATACTTTTCCTTTAGGCAGTTTGGATATTGGAGTTTTGCTATAGTGTATTTACATACACGTTTGAGTGATGAGGAAAGATATCTTCAAATTTTCCTTCTTTCATTTAATCTGTAGTTTTCTTTGCCTAGAAGAGAAATTGAGAAATTTTTTTATTGAAACACAGCTATTCTAGATTGGTTTGACAAACTACTATTTACACATTAAATCTGGGCCACTACCTGCTTTGGTAAATAAAGTTTTTTGAAATATAGCTGTGGTCACTAGTTTATGTATTTATTATCTGTGGCTGCCTTCATGATATAATGGAGAGTTGAGTATTTGCAACAGACATGAGATGGCCCCCAAAGCCTAAAGAATTTATTGCATGGTCCTTTACAGAAAAAAGTCTGCTGAACCCTGTTCTCTGTGTTCTATATAGTGATTTGCCTTAAAATCAGATTCATTTGCTTTAAAAAGCTTCCAAGTTTTGAGACTGATTATATCTCTTAAATCCTGAACAGAAGTTATTAAAGGCAAAGTATCATGTCATACCTGATTACGAGGGTTGTGTAAATAAGTTTACACTTCTCCCTCTACTCAAATGACTGAAGATGCATTAAAATTAATAAACTCCCATAAACCCTAAGTGGCAGAGTTCCCAAGTCCCAGGTTCAGTGATTTGCTAGAAGGACTCAGAAGTCATTATACTCATGGCTATGTTATTACAGCAAGAGGTTACAAAGAAAAGTCAACAAAGGTAAAAGGAGCATCAGGCGAAGTCTGAAGGAAACAAGGTACAAGCTTCCAAGAGGCCTGTCTCAGCAGAGTCACATGGGCGCACTTGCTCTCCCAGCCAAGATTTGAAGCAACATGTGCAAAGTGTATTGTACCAGGGAACCTCACTTGATACTAAAAGTTCAGGGCTTTTATTGAGGGTCAGTCACATAGGTACAAAGTTGCTCTGTTACCACAGTTACCAGTCCACCAGAAGAAAAGCAGGTGTTCACCATAATTCACACTGTTTACACAAACTATTTAGAAGAAGTGGTACAGTGGTCAAGGCTCTGAATGTGCAAAACATTCATATCAGATAGAACATTTCAAGAGCTTAATTTCCAAATGTGGGTCAATGGCCAGTCACAAAAACAGGCCCTTCTGGGGGATGTGCATGGTCTTAGCAATCTAACCTGCTGATTCTTATGGCACACCCCATAAGAATTTCTGGTGAAATAGATTTCAGAAGCATAAAATTTGCTAATAGTTATAATTATATTTCAAATATGTTCTTTTAATTACTTGATTATTTTTAGTCAGCATTATCTTATTTCCAAGAAAGAAATAACCCACATGACCTCATAAATCAAGCCCAGGATAACTTTTTGTTTAGTGTGTAATATGTATACAGAACAAGGAAGAAAAAAATGCAGTAGTTTCACTCTTCAACAAGTAAGTTACAGTACAGATCCCAGAGTTTGTCATGGGCTATCATACCATTATCTCAGATTTTTCCTTCTAGCTGCTCCAGAACATAGGAGGCTAGAAGGAATAAATATTTTTTTATCATCACAATAGGCATTTTTTTCCTTTTCGTGAAAAATAACATATCTATAAAAAAGCAATAAATTTCACAGCACAGCACAGCACAGTTAGTTGTAGAACAGATTTAAGACTTTGGTATGGGTTTCAATTCCACAATTTTAGGTTTTTCTTCTAGCTACTCTGAAATATTGGAGACTAAAAGAAGTATCAGTTTAATGATTCAGCAGTCATCTTCGTTTGTTAAACTCTACCTTCTCTGTATAACTCCACCATCACCTTTGATCTTTCTCTCCAACTCTTTAGGAGTATTTGGGCTATGACCATTCTAACTTTTTCATGTTGTAAGGGGCTATCAATAATATGGGGTAGGAGATGAAACTATCTTATGTTCTGGAGGGGCTGGGCTCTCTAGGTTTCAGAACTTAACCTGGTCCAGGGACCCATCTGGAGGTTGTAGGTTTCTGGAAAGTTACCCTAGTGCATGGAACCTTTATAGAATCTTAATATTGCCCTAGGTGTTCTTTAGGATTGGCTGGAATGATTTTGGTTGGAGTTTGGCAAGTTATGATAGGTAGCAATGTCTAATTAAAGCTTGTGTTAGATTAATCTCCAGAGCAGCCTCTCAGCTGTATTTGAACTCCCTCAGCCACTGATACTTTATTAGTTTCACTTCTTTTCCCCCTTTTGATCAGGATGAAATTTGTTGATCCCGGGGTGCCAGGGCTGGACTTATCCCTCTGAGTCATTTCCCATATCGCCAGGGGACTTTTACCCCTGCATATCATGTCCCACATAGTGGGAAGAAGCCCAGGATAACATTTTTATTATCAGATTTTTAAAGTGTCACTAGGATAAACATTTTGTTTGAATTCACAGTTTAAACTAAGTGTCTTCTTGAGAGAGGTTTCAAGAGAGAGCTACCTTTGTTGTTTATTGTTTTTATAGGGGCTGAAACAGTCTGACACTTTTTTTCATAGTTCATGCTCTTGCGTGAATATCAGAGTAATAGTTTTCAGAGATGACTTATCTCCATAATATTGCTTTAGCTCATTGTGGCTAATAAAATTCCCAACAGCATATTAGCCATTATCTTTTACCTATTGAAATAATGATTAAACAAGGATTATGAAACATTAAACCTTTTAAATTCCTTAATAGTAAATTCCTTGGTATATCACCTTTTCTTAACCTCATGTTTATGAAAAAATACATAAGACAAATTTCTTCTTTAGAGATGTTCATTTCACCTGTCCTGACATTTGTGACTATTAGAATTAAATATATATCTTTTTCCCCTATTGCGCTGGCATTATTTAGATAAAACCTGGCATGACATTTGCAGGATCCTGTGTGCATAGTTGAGAATTCCTAAGATTCTTCTCTTAACTTGTTGCATGACTCTAGACAACTAAATCTAAATCATTCAATCTTCCTGTGTTTCAGTTTACCCATTTTGCCTTCTTTTACCTCAAAGGGATTTCTGAAGATTATAAACTTCGATTATTTTGGAGAAGTGTTTTTCATGTGCATATAAGATATAGTCAGATCCCTTTTGTCAGAAGTTTGACCTGGGGTCTTTGGACCTAACTTTAGATCTGGGAAAGGGTGAAATATCTATTGTTAAACTTGCTTTATAGTTGAATGTTTGGAAGCTCTTAGTGACTTGACTGAATTCGGAACAACAATAAATATAAAAGCCCAAAGAGAAGAATCTGTATTTTATTACTATTTATCTCTTA
Organism: Tamandua tetradactyla; assembly: GCF_023851605.1. Classification (NCBI taxonomy): domain Eukaryota; kingdom Metazoa; phylum Chordata; class Mammalia; order Pilosa; family Myrmecophagidae; genus Tamandua; species Tamandua tetradactyla. Next base: position 89,757,274 of record NC_135332.1, read on the forward strand.
ATGTTCAACATAGAGCCTTACTATTTTCTGTTTTCTAAACCCAGGACAACCAAGAAGGGATTTGTGACTTTGGCTGTCAGAAAGGCTGACATGAAACATATCCCACAATAGTATAGAAGAGAAAGGAAAACCATCCAATATATTCTGAACTGTATTGCCTCAACATCTAAAATAATAGTTATCCACCACAATAATTGTGCATCATCAAAAAAAACAGTAGAAATAATGGCAATACCTCACTTCCCAGGCTTTCCATGAAAATGACTAAAACATAAAAAGTTTTTAAGTTTCAGTTCTGTGAGATGCTCAGTGAAAAGCTGGTCGAACTGATCAAATACGGGTAGAAAATACTGCATATTGTACCCTGCTAGTAGAGATCACAGTTCAAGTGAGCCTAGTAAAGGCTCTTCAGAAATCTTACTGTAAAGCAACCTATTTAACTTTATTGAGCCTGGTTTTCTTCAAACAGTGGAATACAGTACCTCTTAACATCCCCTGGAAGAATTCCCTTTGTATTGCACTGGTTGCAAACTGCCTATCATGCTTTTGCTTTGTTTTTTTTTTCCCTTGGGGAACTTACCTGGCCTGTCAGCCCTTTCTTCTGAAGGCTTCTACTTTCTCAGGAATTCTCTCACAAGGTTTTCCATTTTTTCCCTTATTAGTCCTCTGTTGTGTAGGATTTTAATTTTTTGCCTTCAATAAAAAAAAAAAAAGGAAAAAGAAAAACCTACCTCATCACCAGAAGCAACCTGTGTCTTGTCTTTTGTTCAGGTTGCATAAACGAGCAGGTTTATTGTTAAAGCCCGAGCTGTGATGTTTGTTTCTGTATTAATGTTGAGGCCTAGGTTCGAGTTAGATGCCTCCTAGTCACCACCAGACTCGGTGAGTGACATACACTGCCTTCCTGGGTCTGCTGGAACATAGTGCAGGCAGAGCCCTGACTGAAGCTGTAGCTTTCACTGAACATGTTTCTCTGAACACAGAGAACAACCAAACAGGTTATATCATTGTATAAATTAAAAACTATTTTTTATTGGAGAAGAGTCTGCAGTGATTCACTTGTAATCACTGCAGACAGATGCTCCAGAGACTCTCCAGACTAGTGGCAGCAGTGCAGGCCTGTTGAATTGGCTGATTGAGCCCTCCTTCCTGGGGCATGGTCTCACCCCTTCTGTACTGAAAACTGTGGCAGATTTCTGGCTGCTCGCTGTCATTTCTCTCTCTCTCCTTTTCTCTTCACTTGAGCCTTTGCCCTGCTGTTTCTTTGGTTCCTGGGGCTCCTCAAAGCAGGTACTTGGAGATGGTGGGTGGTGCTTTGTAAACCCAGGCTGACAAACCTGAGTTTTTGCTTTTCCATTTGGCAGGGACTTGAGGTGGAAACACGTTTGATTTGGGGAAGGTAAGCCAAGTAGTTTACACAGGTGTGATGATGGGTGTATCTTGTTAAACCTGTTTACCTCAGAAAAGATGTTTTTTTACCTTGAATGTGTGAGAAAACTTACAGCTTTTATTTTCCCTCTTGCTGGCTGGCCCTGATATTCAAGGATAAAGTTTCAGTCACATAAAGCACACCATATGAACAGTGAAAATATATTTCTTATCACTAGTTTAAGTTTCAGCATTGTCTGAGGTTGTGTTTCTTTCATTGTTTTTTAATACCAATAAAAAATAAAATTTTGTTAGCAGCTAGGACAGTCTTTCCATTTAATGGCTGTTTTTGCTGTTCTTTTGACACAGCCAGTGCGATTCTTGATGAATAGCCAGAGAATAGCCTGTTTTTAAAGTGTGTATGTTTGTATGTATGTGATGTTTCTGCCAGAATACAAGGACCACATGGGTAGGGTCTTTGTCTCCACCCCCCACCTACCGTATCCATTATAACCAGAATGATTCCTGAGCATAGTTAAGTATTAGTTGTTAAAAGAATGAGTTCCATTTTAAAATTGGGAGTGGAAATGAAGGCATTTGATAACCAAACTTGTTGGTATGTCAACCATCAGTATTTTTCCATTCTCCTTGACTTTTTTTCTGGAGGTATGGAGGAGAAGAGGTACACAGGCTTGGAAGAGAACCAGGATCTCCAGCATGGCAAGTGAGAATTCTACCACTGAAGTACCTGTGCACCCCTTTTCCCTTGACTTTTTTTTTTTTTTTGGTATGCTGTATGGTAGGGTTCACATTTCATTATTTTTCCATGAGAGTATTCCATTATTGCAACACCATTTGTTGAATTTTTGTATGTTTGTTTTTGTTGTTTTGTTTTGCTTGATCATTTGTTTTTGGGAAGTGCATAGACCAGGAATCGAACCCAGGTCCCCTGTATGGCAGGTGAGAATTCTGCCACTGAAGTACCCTTGCACCCCTTCCCCTTGACTTTTAAGAGCAGTCTTGGTTTTTAGTGATTTTACTTGCAACAGCTGCCATGGGGTAATGTCTTACGTAGCATTTTTGCTATTGCTCTCACCTTCCAATCTCCTTAAAAACATATGGTAGTTTTTATGGTACATAAAAGCATCCTAAGCAGGCAGAATGTATAATTCCCATGTTCTTTCCTTAAAATGCTAACGACTGTTCTCATTCGTAACGTGGCTTTAAGAAAGGGAGGCTGAACACAGGACCAAACATGAAATGTAAGTAGCCTAGCACTGCTCTCAGTGATCTCATAAGATCCTATAACCAGGCAGGTCTGGGCCTGGTAAGTTAGTAAGTGGGAGCCGTCAAAGAGAAGAACCAGCATCCTCCAGGATATGGTGTGGGAGCACTCCCATCTACATGTTGGGGCACAGCTGCAGAGGCGCCCTCAGAGAGCCTCCCATGGCATGCCTGCAATTGTTGCCTAACAGCCAGAAATTTAGAATAAGACTTTTGCCTGAAATATGAGTAGATGAGCCATTTTTTTTCTGTCATATAATTGGTTATCTCAGGTCATGATTTTATAGTTTATTAATCTTCTTTTCTTTGGTCTACTAACATTCTTGCAGCATTTGGCTACTACGGTGTCATTCAAAAATTGAAGAGGTGATCATTTATTAGTTTTGTGTTCTACTGTTGCTCTTGGTATAACCTTTCTATAAATTTTTGAAATTAAAAGCTTTTATTTCTCCTGTTAAAAGCAGTGTTTCATTGGTCATTGAAGACCTTTACCACAGAGACACTGCTTAATCTTGTAACTGGACTCTTCTTTTTGAGTTAGTAGACACAGTTTTTCATCTAGTAAGGACCCCAATACATGTAGACTATGATACATGGATTAGGATTTGACTTTCAGGAATTGAGACAATTCACTTGAGGGGTACTCTTTAAGTATTAAGGGAAATCATTTGCAAGAATCTTTTCTGAATATTTTATGAAGAAGTTTGTAGACAGAAACTAGTAATAGTTTAAGGAGTGTCAGATGAATTGCATAGAGCATTGTACTAATTTAATTTTTAAGTTATGATAGTTATTTAGAATTTTTATTTTAATTTTAGGAGGAAAGACCATGATATTGTTGAATATTCACCTGTTTAGAAAATTGTAGGGTTTTCTTATTTATGGTTTTTTAGTCAACTCACATAGTTCAGTCGATCCTCGTTATTTGCAGATTCTTTATTTGTGAATTTACCTTTTTTGCTAAAATTTATTTGTAACCCCCAAATCAGTTCTTCTGTCACTGTTGCAATCACTTGTGAACTTGTATAGAGCTGCAAAAAATTTGAGTCACCTGCCATATATGTTCTGAGCTGAGGTTGAACAAGACACCATTCTCCCATCTTGTTTCAATTCTCACACTGTAAACAATTGTCTTTTTCAGTCTATTTAATTCCAAGATTTTTGCATTTTGTGCTCTTTGATGGTGATTGTGCTGTTTAAAATGGCCCCCTGGCAGAGTGCTGAAGTGCTCCTTAGTGTTCCTAAGCGCAAGAAGGCCGAGGTGTTCTTTATGGAGAAAATACATGTGTTAAGCTTTATTCAGGCGTGAGTCACATTGCAACTGGCTGTGAGTTCAATGTTAATAAATCAACTATGTATAAGAAATAAGGTATCTTTAAACAGAAACACATTTAATAAGTTATATGTTGGTTGTTTGATGACACTCCTGTGACCAGAGGCTCTCAGGAACATAACCCTGTATTTCCCCTAGGAGCAATGGTTCCAGTATTTGCTAATTCAGTGTTTGTGGCAATTTATAGAATGCAGCTACCAAAGATAACAAGAATCAATTGTATATGTGTGTGAGTCTGTTCTTGTTACAAAATGTTGTTGGAAAGGGGTTACCAACCTTAGCGTAAAGAGATGAGTTTTGACTGCTATTTTTCCTCATTTTATCCTAGCCTCCCCTATTTACCCACCCTGACTTCTAGAACTTGCATGCATTACCAAATAACTGGTAGAGTTTGAGGGAGAAAAACAGCAGGGTCTTTTTTCTTATCAGTTTGGCTGCACAGTATTATAGAATATCAACATGAAGACTCTCAGTAGCAGATGGAAATCATAGAGTCATTGTGATCACTGTATTTACCTTGTGGGAAATTGTCTACACATTATATAAATAAAGAATTAGATATATATATACATGTTAATTTTCAAGAACCCCTCTCCTTACCCGTGTCGACCATGAGGGCAACTTACAGATTGCATCTAAGATAGTTTCTTTTCAGTGGCTTCTTTCCTGAGCAGTCTGTACTTTCAGCCTCCAGCCAGATGCATCTAAGTCTCTGTTCTAGTTCTATGATCATTTAAAACTCCCTGTGCTCCAAATAGTATTTTCTTTCCCCTTTATTTGCTCTGAATATATTCTTTATTTCAATTAATAGCACCACCATCGTGAATGTCACTAATTTTGGCCTTTCTTAGTATATAACATGAACTTCCTCTAAAGTATTTTCATTAGTACTATTTGATTTCCAAATGATATTAGAATAATGATTATTACAGTAGTAGGTTAGAAATGAACCAATACTTGCTAATGTATCAAATTACCTTCAGCCCATTAAAATGATATAGTAATTTAATTTGCTATAGCATTTCATCAGTGGAGTTGGAATTGGTAACACATCTGCATGCACAGTCTATATACCCCTAACCTAGAGCATTCACTGGAACTGAGAAGCTAAATTGAAAGGATGTGGGTAAATTTGGCCATGCTCAAAATTATTCCAGTTGATTTATCTTTATGTAAGACAATATGTCCACTCTCTCTTTCTATATACATGCACACATACTTCCTTATCTTTAGTTATGGTTTATAAAATCATCAATTCTTATAAGTAAAACTATCTGTGTTTTTTAATAACTAAAATCTCTATATTTTATAATTAATGGAAAAGGAGGCCTGGGTTTGACATTTTGACCATTTGCTTTTCTTTTTGTGACTGAAATGTCTGTCTTTTGTGATGATATTACACTGAACTGTATTAGCACAAGACAACATTAGTATAAAATGTTCGATTTTAATGTATGGTGTTTAATTTTTCCAACTTATTCTTCTAGTAGGACATATATTAAACTGAAGTATTAATCTATAGTATTTAATTTTAATTTTTCCAACAGAACACATGCTAAAATGTCGTTACAAACATGACAATTTATCAAGGATTCTCCGCCCCCACCCCCACTGAATTCTTATTACTCCCTCAGGTTTGTATTGGATTGTTGAATGAATGAATGCGAATTTAACGCTTTCATTATTAGAGTCCCCTCAAATAAAGCAAAACCATTAATATTTCTAGCAAAACTGCTCTCAAATCTTTATTCTTATAGCCTTATACCTTTGTTTTTTAATATGTTTATTGCCTTTAAGAAAAGAGCGTAGTTTTCCTGAGATTTCTGATTTTTCTGTTAACTTTTAAGACATTTAGGGAAAGCTTCTATATTACTTTAAACTAATGGAAAAAAATCTATTGTTGGGATAAATTGGAAATATTACCTTAAATCTGTATTTTTCTTTGTAATGTTTTAGTATAGTTCATACAGGAACTGGTATCCACAGGAAATATTGTACTGAACCTGTGTTTAAAAAGCTTTTTTCAGCCAGTGACAAACATTTTAAAATTATGAGAGTTCAAGTGTTTTTATCTTCTCTCAAAATATCAGATAATCTGAAAGCATAGGTCAGGTTCCACAGGGCTGGCATCAGTTGCCCTCTCAGTAGCAGCTGCAGATCAGAGGGACTGGAGCCTTCTTCAGCACTCTCTGATGTGGTCACCCATTGCCAGGCCCATTCCTGCCCCCTGCCTGCATCTGTGGGCCTCTGCTAAAAATCCCATGGGATCTCAAGGGATTAGCCACTGTTTATTTTTGCTTGTGTAGGTAGCCTAAGAAATATTTCTATATTTCTTGTTCTGCTCATTTCAACCAAAAGGAAGAGTTACTAAACATTTTGGAATAATTTGTCCTCTCTTAACCATTACCTTCAAGTCCTTCTCTCTTCTTTTTGCTTCTTCCTCTGTTTTATATTGTTTTTGTTCTTGTTTGCCATTTGAATGTCTCCATCCTCCAGGTAGCTTTTAGAATTCTCCTCTTTCAACTAATATACTAAATTTCAAATAGATTTTATCAAAAAGTTAATATATATTCATGGGAAAGATTATTATTAGAACAGTGAAAAATAGATTATCTGAGCTTCCAGAGGTAACTGAGCATAGTTTGGTTTCTTATGTAGTCTTCTTATGTGTACATGGTCTTCCTATATATGCATTGTTTTTTACATTTTCTATATCTAGGATGACTTCTAGATCTATCACATTCTTTCTCAATTATTATATAATATTTTCTTTTAAAACTACCATAACCAATACTTAATTTTTTTTCCTATTACAAACTATTCTGCAATATGCCTCCCTATATTGTATATCTATCTGTATAACTGAATTAATGCATCCTATAACTGGAATTGATAGATTAAAAGTATTTATATTTTTAATATTGACAACTAGTCATTGGTTTTCCATTATGTCCATGCTAATTGACTCTTCCTATTAACAGTTGACCAAGAGTTTTCCTCCTTGTCACTCCCAAGGAGATTCAGTATTGTATGGAGTGTTTTGTATCATATTCCCTTTGAATGCAAGTTTGTTTCCTTTGCTCATTTGAACTTTGGGTTTTCCCCTTTACTGTTGTTTCATGGAGTATTTTGTATGTTTTAGAAAAACACTAGCTGTTGCCTTTCCTGGCAACTTTATTATTTTTATAAATACTCTTTTGACTCTTCTGTTTGGGGAAATTTTTGCACAAAAGTTTTTAATTTTACGTAGTTGTTATTTCTTATGAGCTTAGGGTTTTGTGTTTTTTTACAGAAGGGCTTTTTACATTTTACAATTATTTTAAAAATGCATCCATATTTTATTTTAGTTGTTCATGAGAATATTTTGATTTTTTTTGTTCCTTTGGGAATTTATTTTGTTGTAAATTATAAGAGAGGGAGCCAGTTGTCCCCAAGTTGGTTTTGTTTTTCACTGATTTGGGTTCTTATTTTTATTATTTTTTATGTGTAAACTCTCATTTGTGTTTGGGTCTGTTTCCAGAATCAATATAAATTCTGTTCCATCAACAGAATTTATATTGTTGATGGAACAGAATATATATCTGTTAGTTCCTGTGGTAGCACCACACTTTTAAGCACTATAGCTTCAATGCTTTCCCTTCATTTGTTTTCTTTTTCAGTATGTTCCTGTTTGAACAAAAAAGAAATTTGATGGAAATCCTGTAAATTTAATGGAACGCTCCTAGTTGGCATAAAAAAAGTGTTAATCTTATTATTATTATTTTTTGTCAAGCTGGAGCTCATAGTTATTAGCTGTTTCCTAGAAGTTCAGTGGGCTATCAGCTCTATGAAGGTGTGGTAAGCAGAACAGTTCCTGGAAGATGATAGGATTAGGAACAGTAGAAACTGATCTTGACTCCTGACACTGTAATGTTCTGTAATGCTGTGTGATTTTGAGCAAGCCCCAAAGCTGTCTTTAATGTTTCCTTATTTTTGAACATAACAGCATCTCCCTGCACAATTACTGATGTTTAAGAAATATTGACTGTGTTTCCTTACTATTTTCCAGGCAGCTGTTTTTAGGAACACCTAAGTTAATACAGGTATAAGCACTTTAAAATGATAAAGCCTAGTGTAAGAACTTCATGATGCTTTATTATTGTTGTTGTTTTTTTTTGTTTTACTTTATTGGAGGGAAGCATCCAAATTCTAGAAAATAAGTAGAAGTAGAACAGAAAGAGATGTGTTAGCGCCTGCTTTTGGCAGACCCATCTGAAGAAGGGATAGATAAGTTGAAACCTTGAAACATGAAAAGGACTTATATGAAAAATTGGGGTGCTGGTGAGGGAGTACATTTTAAGGTGGGAAGAGATGTGAAGTCCACAAAGCAGGAAGAAAGTGATGCAAAATACTGAAGATCAGAGGGACTAGAGAGGAAAGTAAGGTTGACACTGAATGTGAGATGAGGCTTGGTAGGGAGCCAGGTGACCCACAAGAGTTTGAACTAATATTTTAAGTGTACTGGGAAGTCATATAAAGCATTTCAAGGAAGAGAGTGTAATGTCTGCTTACATTATAAAGGTTATTCTGCGTGCTGGAGACCCGGGTTCGATTCCCGGTGCCTGCCCAGGTGAAAAAAAAAAAGTTATTCTTATTATGGTGTGAAGAATGGATCAAGGATAAGGGAAGAACTCACCTTGCTTTAGCTTTACCATTGGTAGTCTTGGTGCAGATCAAGAGAAGTGGACACATTTGAGTTTGTTTTAGAGGTAGAACTTGCTGATGGATTGGAAGGAATTGAGTATGATTTGCAGATTTTTACCTTCATCACCTGGGTAGAAGATGGTGTTATTTACTGATGTAGGGAATACTGGGACAAGCAACTAGTTTTGAGGAGAATGCTAAGAGCTTAATTTTGAACATGTTGTATTGAGATATCTGTGATGTGTCAATTGAAACATCTGAGTGACAATGTACAAGTCTGAAGTGAAGAGGACAAGTCTGGACTGGCTGTTTTTGGTAACTTCCTATGGGTCTTCCCTCCCTTAACACTTTTTCTTCCTCAAGTATATCATATGAGCAACTACCAAAAAAGTATTCTTAATATACCATTAAGTACATCCTACTTGCCTACTCTGAGATCTTCAATAGCTTTCTACTTTGTTCAGGGAAACTCTTAAAATTTGACATTTAAGATCCTCCACTGCAAGATCCTCCACATCTTGTTTCCCACCCAACCTGTAAAGTTATGTGTTGGTATTATTGTCTATTGTTTTGTAGTATACAAATTAAACTTCGAAGCGAGGATTGGTGGGAAGATGGTTGCTTAGTGAGGTGTGGTATTTAGTTCATCCTCCAGAGCAGCTGGTAAATAACCAGGAACAGTGCAGAACAACTGCTGGGGAACATCAGTGACCAGACACACAGTGTACATCAGTCTGGACCAGCTGTGATCCCACCCAGAACCGTGAATTACCCAAGCAAAGGAGGCTGGTACCCCTCCCCCCAGGCTGGTTCCCAGAAAGGAAAGGAAAGGAAAGAGACTTTACTAACAGCAAGGGGCTAAGCTCAACCAAGCTCCAATTGTGGAATTAATTAACAAATTCTGACTACGAAAAATAGGCCCCCAGTTCCGCTAAACCTAGAATAAAAGCTAAAGTACTAGTTTACTAGTACCCAGCGCAGAGCAGGTAGAGACTGGGTAATTGGAGCTGAAGGGATACCGATTGTGCAACAGGACTGATTGTAAAAATTCAGAAATGGATAACACAATACTACCTGATTTTAGCACAATAATATAAGTATACTAAATGAAGATGAATGTGAGAATGATAGAGGGAAATGGGCTGGGGGCACATATGAAACCAGAAGGAAAGATAGATATAACAACAGTGATGGTATAATTTAGGAATGCCTAGAGTGCACAATGATAGTGACTAAATGTACAAATTAAAAAATGTTTTTGCATGAGGAAGAACAAAGGAATATCAATATTGCAGGGTGTTTGAAAGTAGATGGTCATTCATATTTTAAAATGTCAACTTCTCTGTGATACTAAAGCAAAAAAATGTTTATTTGGCACAAAATTTATATTTTGACTAGTGTATTTCCTAATATAACTTATATGGACAGATTAGTTGAACACTGTAAGTACATGGAACCTTGAATAGGGCATGAGATTTTGTAGGTTTGTCCAGTGTGATGCTTCGATAAATCCCAGAGTGATATGAACAGTGACTAAAGAAGTATTTGCAAAGTCCCGTTGGGAGAATGTCAAGAAAGGGGGAAAATTCAACTTCTCCATTTGGAGAATTCCTGATATTCTTGCAAGTGGGGACAACCAAATCAATAGGCCAAACCCTCAATCTTGGGGTTTGCCCCTATGAAACTTATCCCTGCCAAGGATAGGCTAAACCTACTTAAAATTAGGCCTGAGAGTCACCACCAGAGAACCTCGGCTGCTCAGATGTGGCGTCTTTCTCTCTCAACCAACACAGCAAGCAAACTCTACTGCCCTCCCTCTGTCTACGTGGGACATACTTCCAGAGTTGTAAACCTCTCTGGCAATGTGAGACAGAAATCATAGAATGAGCTGAGATTCAGCATCAAGGGATTAACAAAACCTTCTCCACCAAAAGGGGGAAGAGAGAAATGTGACAAAATAAAATGTCAGTGACTGAGAGATTTCAAACAGAGTTGAGAAGTTATACTGGAGGTTATTCTTACGCATTATATAGATATCCCCTTTTTAAGTTTAAGATGTATTAGAGAGGCTAGAGAGAAGTGCCTGAAACTGTAGAGCTGTAGTCCAGTAGTCATGTTTCTTGAAGATGATTGTATAATGATATAGCTTTCTCAATGTGACTGTGTAATTGTGAAAACCTTGTGTCTGATGCTTCTTTTATCTATGGTATGGTCAGATGAGTAAAAAATATGGATTAAAATTAAGTAAATAGTAGGGAGGACAAATGTTAAAATAAATTGAGTAGATTGAAATACTAGTGATCAATGAAAGGGAATGGCAAGGGGTATAGAAAAAAATAAGGGGAAAAATGGTTAAAATGTGTTAGGTAGATGGAAATTCTAGTGGTCAATGAGAGAGAAGGGTGAGGGGTATGGTATGTATGAGTTTTTTCATTTTTTTAAAATTTCTTTTTCTGGAGTGATACAAATGCTCTAAGAAATGATCATGGTGATGAATATACAGGTATGTGATGATATTTTGAGCCATTGATTATATACCATGTATGGAATGTTCATATGTTAAGAATATTCTTGTTTATATGTTGTTTTGTTTTGTCAATAAAAAAAGAAGCTATAGGACTCAACACACATATAGTGACTCTTAATGTAAAAAAAAAAAGTCTAATATTCTTTCATCAGTTGTAACAAAAGTACCATACTAATGCAAAATGTTAATATTAGGGGGAATGTATGGGAACTCCTTATTTTCTGCATGATTTTCATGTAAACCTACAACTTCTCTAATAAAAATTTATATAAAAAATTAAACTTTGATTTGTTTGTATATCTATTTCATATATCTGGAATATCTTCTTGTATTTTCTTGCCTTATGTGTTTTCTTCTTTTCTCATCTTCATCTGGTCAGAATTTTCCATTACTTTTAGGTTCAGGGTAGTTTTAACTTCCTCTAGGATGTTTACTGGTTTTATATCAGCCAGAAATAAGGGCTCCATTTTTTTGTTCATCTGGAACAGTTTATGTGCACCATGCTTACAGTATCTTCTTTATTTGATCTCAGGCTCTTTATGAAACTGTATCTCATCAAATTTTCTGTATTGCATAGCACCTTACATATAGTATGTAGTAAACAAATATTTTTTAATAACTATTTTTTCGTTTTGGAGATATTCAGCAATTGTTATAGATAAGCTTTGTGACTATAAGTAAGAGAAACTAAATCTAGCTGATTAAGAGGAAGAGAAAATTTATCACAGCCATAATAGTGTATTCTGAGGAATCTAAGGAAAAGCTGATGGGCAAGTGGAGCCTTAGGGCCGCTCTGGAAACCTTACCAACAGAAGCTCATGGGTCTTTCATCTAGAGATTTATCATTAATGGATCCTAGTCTCTGTGTCTCTCAAATTTTGAGAAAAATAATTAGATTGACTCGCTTTGGTTACCTGTTAACCTAAGGCCCATTAGCTCTGAACCCTAAAATAGGTCTTCAGTAGACATTTGGCTACTAAAGTATGGGAGGCCTCCTATGGCTTTTGGAAGGTTGAAGGCTTTTCCCTCTGTGCACAAGCAATTCAGAAGACTCCTAGTTCATATGGCCACTAAATTAGGGGAAAGAAAAAAGAATCATACTAATCTTTTCATTATACTTTAAACATAAGCACATTAAGATAGAATATAGTCATGTTTTGGTTCTGTGAAGTTGACCACTGCAATGATAAAAATTATACTCTCTTCTCTACTATTCATATAACTGGGTTATATACCCAAAGCAAGTAATCTTGTATAAATGTTTTAAGAAAGTACTAGTTGGTTAGATTTCCAAAGGTAACAGGAGAAAATATTGGAAAATATAAGTGTTTCCAAATCTTGATTTTGATATTTGAGATTCATCATTTATTACAAGTTATCCATGTTTAAGTAAAGATTACTTGGAAAATTTTATTCTTTACCAAATAACAAAAATTTCATCTAAGTACCTCGGTTAACTGTATAGTAATAGCAGCCTACCCGAAATAATGATGGTTCTTGCACATGCTCTTTTCTTTCTTGGCGCACCTGCTTCTCCCTGGAACGTACTTCCTCCTCACTTTGCATGATTGACTCACACGTCGTTCATCTTCAGGTGACAGATCCTGGAAAGTAATTTTCTTGACATTTTACTCTCTTCTTCCCTTGCTCTAATACTAGGGCCCTACCTGGCTTCGTTGTTCCTTCGTTGTTCCTTCTGTGTTCCTTAAGAGCCTGCACTGTACCTCTGCTGCATGCTACAGGGCTTTCACCATGCTATTTTGCTGTTTTATAACTGTCTGGGTCTGACTGACCCTTCCCTACTATTTGTAATTATATTGTTGAATTCCTTGAAGAGGTGTGTCTAGTCCCCAACATATGTTTACATACAGGACATGATGTGGGTTGTTTTTTTAGGACAGTGGTTCTCAACTGGGGCAATTTATGTCCCCCGGGACGTTTGACAATGTCTGGAGACAGTTTGATTGTCACAACTGTTAGGGTATGCTACTGACCTTAGTGGGTAGAGGCCAGGGATGCTGCTAGATGGCTCTTCACAACATTATCTAGTCTAAATTTCAGTTAGCACTGAGATTGAGAAACCCTTTTCTGGGATGAAGTACAAAACTTTATGGTACTAAGTGAGAAGTGTTCTCATAAAAAGATAAAATCATTTAAAACTAGCGTTGTCCAGTAATGTGTAAAGGTTTTTACACATTACTTCATTTTCAAATGAAGGGGACTTCATTTTCAGTATAAACTGATCTAATTCTCTTTGTAGGCCATACATAATCTTTATACAGAATTTTTCTGTTACATACCAAATGTGCCTTTAGTGCTCATTAATGGGTTACAGGTACCTGCAGTGATTTCAGTGTAGAAGTAAAATTGTGACAAGCCTAATGGAATTAAATTCTTTCTTACTTTGAATTTTTTTTCATTTACATTTTCCTATTTTAAATGTGTCTAATGTAAGTTGACTACCCAGGCTGGGTTTCTGAGGGTATGCAGGGCTGGATAGTGTCTTTGTTAAACATAAACAAAATGAATTTAACTAGATAATCTTCAGAAAACACTAAACAGGATACACCTTTATGTTTTATGGAGATTAGCAAACAGTGAATACACTAGTGCTTCCTGCCCCCATTTACACCCATACCCACAGAATATATCACCTCATATATTCAATATCTTCTTTACTGTCCTTATCCATGTTGATCCATAAAGTAGACTGAGGGCCTTCATGAGGGGCCAGCAGGCATACGTTATGAATTGACTGGATGCAGAAGACCCACTCAATTCAATTTACAATTCACTTTTAGTAAATTTATAATTTATTATAAGTATTAAACTAGGTAGGGTTGCTAATACACTGAAAATTAGAATGTTGAAGGGTAAATTGTTGCTGACAATAGAGCAACACCAATTAATATACCCATTTTCTTTGACTATAAATCATAGTTTCTCACACTTAAAAGTCTTAGCGTATATTTAGGCAAAGACATAAAACATCAGAGAAGAAGATTTTGATTCTTCTCTCCTGGACTGGCCATGTGATATGAATTCCTGTTTTAAAATCCAGTTTAAAAAAAAATTATTTTGGAATTTTAAGTATGAGAAAAAAAGAATCATTTTAGAAAATGTTAGGAAAAAAGACAGTGACTCATTCTTAAACAGTTCCTGTTGATATTAACAGTTTAAAACTTGTCTCTAGAAAAGATTGAAATGGGCTGAAAAAATCAAGTTCACACATTTATTCTGGGTGACACTTCTGATAAATTTTCTATACTTGAAATGGCAGTTTTCTTTATATTTGGTTTATAACAAATAGTGAATATTGTATATTGCCACATTAAATTTCAAATACACTTTGTTTTTGCATGCGTAGAGCTGTGGCAGCAGTTCGGCCGAAATACACATTAATTTTTAAAATCAATGAATACTTTTTCCAACAGGTGTTAAATTCCCGTGGCTTACCAGCCTTTCAGGTTAATGTTATGAGTTCAGCTTTGGACACTATGATGTGGGTGGCCCATATCTTTGAGTTCTCTGAAGGAAGATTGAAATATCTATACTGGTTTTGGTGGGTTCTATGAAATAAATGTCTGGTTTAGAATTGATTTAACCTCTTCTTGTCTTTTGGGTGTAAAGTTTGGAAACTTTTATAGTTTGTGTCAAAATATAAGTTTAAGTACTTCAAAAAGCCGTTTCAAAGAATAAAACTGTGAGGGACTAGAATAATCAAGTTATGTAAATATGGACTTGAATGAAGCTTCTGAAATTAATTATATTTCTCTTAATTTTTCAGACAAGTTCTACTGAAATTCTGGAGTATTCATCAGAAAGCGAAAAAGAAGATTACTCAGAGAATAGTTTATTCATTGATTCGGAGTCCCCTCACAAATATGATGTGAATTTTGGATCAAATGTAGAACAGGTTATGGAGAGAGTGTTAGGCCCATGCATGAACTCTTCGGAAACTGTTTTGTATACATCTCAGAAACAGACAGAAAAGTTCCGTAGGACTCCAGAAGATTCAGCAAAGAAGAAGAAGCTTATAAGGTTACTCCTTTTTTAAAAAATATTATTTTTAAAATGCTTGTTTACTTGGAAAGGAACATTGGCAGAATAAAATTATAATTCCCATAAGCAATTAACGAAGGCCCAACTTCTGGGAATGATTTATAAATTGTTCATCTAAGTTGAGCATTGACTATAACAATCATTGCCAACTTACAGAACTGCTTTACTTAATGGAGACTTGTTAGTTTATTAAATTGTATTGAGCATTAGTGTCTTCGGTGCTGTTCTCTGTCAGACAACAGAGAGGCAAATTAGTTAGAGTTTCTGTGCTTGAGTAATAGTCTAAAGGGGGAAATGGACATAAATACAGACCATTTCCAGTTACTTTTATGAGTATGGTGACAGATATAGGCCAGGGCAATACTTGCAGATACAAAGAACAAAGACTCACAGTAAGAAACCAACTGTCGTTCATGTGGAGAGCCTCTGGAATGTTCTGGTTACTGAAGTATCATGTTTGAAGCAGGAAATGGTGGAAGGGAAATCTGGAGTGTCTGTCAGGGCATAGTGATGGACGGCCAAGTAGGACATGGGAAGAAGCCTGGAATTTGTTATACTGGGCGAAGGTGTCGCAACCCTGTTTAATACAAGGCTCTTTGTTTTTGTTTTTTTAATTTTGAAATAATTTTGGGCTTACAAGAATGTTACAAAAATAATGCAGAAAAAATACATAGAACTTCAGTGTACACCCCCACTCATCCAGATTTACCATTAGCACTTGACATATTTGTTTATATCATTCTTTCTGTCTGTCTATCTTTCTAAACATTTGAGAGTAGGTTGTATGCATGATACACTCCTCTAGTACTTAACACTTGCATGTGCATTTCCTGAGAACAAGGACACTCGCTTATATAACTACCTTAAGTACAGCTATCAAGTCCAAGAAATTTAACTTTGATGTAAAGCATATTGTCCATACTAAAATTTTAATGTCCTTTTAGATATTTTATTCTCTGTATTAACTCATTATCTGTAACATGTATCAGAACTTTATTCCTTTTTTACAGATGAATATCTTTCTATTGTATTCTCCACCACATTTTGTTTATCCATGTACCTGTTAAAGATACATGGGTTGCTTTGATGTTTTGGGTATTTTGAATAATACTGTTGTTCAGGTCTCTGCCTTCAGTTCTTGTGGGTATATATCTGGAAATGGAAGTGCTGGGTCATATGATAATACTATGTTTAACTTTTTGAGAAGCCACCAAAACGTTTACCAGAAGCCACCAAAACGTTTACCACATTGGCTACACCATTTTACATTGCTACCAACTGTGTGAGGCTTTTTGTGTTCTGCATCCTCAACAGCAGTTCTTCTCTGTTTAAAAAAAAAGGTTATTTAAGTGGTGAGGTAATATCTCATTGTGGTTTTGATTTGCGTTTCCATGTTGTCTGATGATGTTGAACATCCGTGCTTTTTGGCCATTTATTTATCTTCTTTGAAAAAATGTCTATTCAAATCCATTGACCATTTTTTAATTGGTTTATTTGTCTTTTGTTACTGCATTATAGGAGATCTTTAGATATATTACATCTTTATAGGGTATGTGGTTTTCAAATATTTTCTCTCATTTTGTTGGTTGTCTTTTCACTTTTTGAGTAGTGTCCTTTGATGCACAGAAGGTTTTAATTTTGACAAAGTCTAGTTTATCTATTTTTTCTATTGTTGTGCATGCTTTTGGTGTAAAATCTAAGAATTCATTATCTAATACAATATTCTGAAAATATTTCCCATGTTTTCCTCAAAGAGTTTTATAGTTTTACTTCTTGTATTTAGGACTTTGATCCATTTTGAGTTAATTTTTGTTTATCACATGAGCTGGGGTCCACATTCATTATTTTGCATGTGAATATTCAGTTTTCCCAACAACAATTGTTGAAGAGACTATATTTCCCCATTGAATGGACTTGTCGCACCTGTCAGATGGGTAGGTTTATTTTTGAACCCTGAGTTGTATTCCATTGGTATATATTCCTGTCTTTGTGACAGTACCACATTGTTTTGATTACTGTAGCTTTATAATAAGTTTTGAAATCAGAAAGTGAGAGTCTTGGAAACTTTTAGAGTTTGTGTCAAAATGCTGATGGCAGAGATCCAGTAGAGCAGAGGAGACAGTGGTAGTGGATGGAGTTCTGTATTTGATTTGGTGAGAGGAGGGGTGCTGAGCCTGAGTTAGGATCATGAACAATCCATCCATGTAGCAGATGGGGAGGCAGTTTATATGCAGATGCAAAGGGTATGCGGATGTGCTAGTATGAGTTTCTTGGCATTCTTTTCTGATCATTGTTGTTTTTTTTCAGTGAAGCTGGAAATACATTCATCAACTGATAGTGAGAGTGAGGGTGAGGGAGGTTTTTGAAATTTGATGAGAACGTATAAGAAAACAGTCACATTTCAAGTGAGTGGAAGGACTGGGCAAATATGGTAGGACTGGCTGGCAGTATGGGTACTTAAAATTAGTGGTCATGAATTTAGTTTGAGGCTGTTCATTCCGTAGGGTTGTATTTTTCTCTGGCTGCATTTGACCATGGGCCTGCAAATGTGGAATGGTCTCTTGGTTTTGTCAAGTGAGTAAGTACATTGAACGGAGTTGATAGAAATGGCAAATGAGTGATTATAGTAACAGACCATGAAATCCAAATTGGATAAAGTGGGAAATGAGAACACAAAAGAATGTAAAGTGAGATGTGGTAGAATCAATAGTAATAGTTTTGAATGAGCTAGTCCAGCAATTTTGGAATTAGGCTACTAAAGGTAATGAGTTGGAAAGGTATGAGATGATTGGAGAGTGGGACACTCAAAGCTAAGTTTATAATGGAAAGATTTAGAAAATCATGGTGGAGGACACAATCTTGGAAAAGAGGAGTTTAAAGAACCTGGAGGTGAAAGTATTGTGGGCGCTGAGATAGACAAGAATGGTGGCAAGTATAAGATGGAGAGGTTGGCTGTGAGTCACTAATCTTTTCAGATAGGTTTCCAATTTATTTCTTTTATATGAGGTAACTAGGATATCTTAAGTTGCTCAATGAATTTATTAGTTTTTTTATTCCATTGGTGTTTTGAGGACTGACCATATTTAAAAGAGTTAATTTGGCTATGTACAACAAGAACTTCTGAAAAATTTTTTTTTTTTAAATATGATAGATTTTTCTTAGAAATAGGATTCTTGACTAAAGGATATGGTATCTCCATTCCTAATATCAAGTGTATCTGACCAGAATTACCTGCAGGAACATGGCCATATTCGGAACAGAGGGAAGGCAATGACCTGTGAGTCATCCAGTGCTGACTCTAATGCCCAAAACTGAGCTGAGCACATGGATTTTATCTGAGGGCTCCAGAGACTCACATGTGTGTAGAATTCTTCTGCTATATTAGCAATGACTCTCCTTTTTCTCTTGCTTTTGACCTTTCATCTTAAAATTTCCACAGGGTACTTGTGGGATTCTGGGACTTGACTTTACCAGATGCTCTTATCAGATTATATTGTGTAATCTTTTTTCTTCTGTAAAGTTATAGCATTGAAAACCAGTATTTGACAAAGACTCATCTAGATAGTTGTAAAGGAATAATGTTTTGACCTTTCCTTGTATTTTATTATACTATGAATGCCATTTCTAATAGTGCTTTTTAAGTGACAGCAGGTGTTTCATCAAAGCTAAGTGTGGATTCTGGAGCCAGCTTCCCCTTATATGCCCAACTACATACCTAGGAGATACCTCACCCTGAGCAATGTATAATGTCTTGATTTTTCAGTTTATCATTTGTAAAATGGGAACAATAATAGCATCTATTTCATAGTGTTCTTTGGAGGGGTATAAATCAATTCCTTCATGCTTAAAACAGTACCTCAATAAATGTTAGCCATTATTTTATAATAATATGAACAGCAAAAATGGAATAATATGAAGAAGGGCTTACATATCCATTAAGGAGAGATATACAGATATATTCAAAAGAAGTCCTTTGGTATATTTCTGATTATGAAGATAATACTTTGCAAGTAAAAATCATGACAAAAACAGTAACATGAAAACTAACACTGGTTAAAGATTTACTAAATGCAAGGCACTGTGCTGAGCCCT
The DNA here is from genome assembly GCF_023851605.1 of Tamandua tetradactyla. Classification (NCBI taxonomy): domain Eukaryota; kingdom Metazoa; phylum Chordata; class Mammalia; order Pilosa; family Myrmecophagidae; genus Tamandua; species Tamandua tetradactyla. The sequence goes on from NC_135332.1 coordinate 89,776,623, forward strand.
TTCCTGTTTCAATTCCTAGTTCCTTATCTGGTTAGTTACTGAAGAAGTTACATGACCTCTCTCTAAGGCCCTGGTTTTATTATCTGTGAAATGGAGTGTTGGTACTGTCTCTTTCCTATTCCAGAGGGATATTATTAAGAGAAACAGAATATGAAGTAAAAATGATTGTTGAACTGGTACATGATCTAATGAGAGAATATAATAAATTATATGGTATATAATCATAATGGTTATGACAAGTGATCTTAGTTACTCGAGATTGTAGATGTTAGAAGCCACTGATTTCTTTGAACTTAGTTTGCTGATGCAAAAATGTATATATTACATACTCATTGAGAAGTTAGTATTGTGAAGTACCTATATGCTCATTGTAAGGAATCATCTTTGTCATACATGGAAATGTTCTTAGTTTGTAGTACTGGTGTTTTGATGTGTGTTTGTAATACTCATTTATCTCTATGTCCCAAATAATAGACCCATACACAAATGTTCTTACATGAATATTTTACCTCTGAACAGTCTGAGCAAGTTTTGTTTCTTGACTGCAGCTCTGAAGTACTTTACAGTTTATTTGTTTTCTCTTGGTCTGCCAAGCAGATTGTGAAGTCCTCCGTGGCTAAAGGCATAGATATTTTTTTGTCTCTAGCACCTAGCAAAGTGCTAGATGCTAACATATATGACGTAGCAGGTAATTAACAACATTTGTTAAATTAGTGAATTAAGAAACAATGGAAAGCTAAACTGATCTGAAAGTAGCCCATAATCGGAAAACTGAGCTTCCAAGAAACCTTAAAGGAGACTACTGATGTAATAGGATTAGGCTTCTATTCTATGAAGAGGTTGTAGTATCAAATAAGTTATAATTTCAAGTATTTTATGTATTTATCTCTAGTTGGGGATATAAAATATGTTTTCCAATTATTCTGAAGCTTGGCTTTTAACTAAACTTAATACACTTTATTCAATGAAACAGAGGCGGACTAGCAGAAAGACTAAACAGTCTACAGAATCGTGAGAGATCAGCCATTTCATTTTGGAGGCATCGATGTGTTTCATACCAAAAGTCAGGTAAGGCTTACACAAAGCATTTAAGACTGTGGGTAGAAAATATGCAACTTCATATTCACATTAAAAAATATGAAGTTCATGATTATAATTTCCATGTTTTTTTCCAGCTGTCACATAGATCTTAGAATCGTTCCAACAGATGACTCCATTCTTAAAAGATTTAATGATCCTGACCCACTGATCTTCTCATAGTTCACAAATTTATTGTTGAAGATCTGACTTAGCTGTATATTAGAGTTATGCTTGCTAAATTTAAGCCAGTGACTTTCAGACTTTAGTGACAGGAACCCCTAGTAAGAAATAAATTTATGACCACGCCGCCCCCAACCCCAACACAGCTGAAAGAAAAGTTTCACAAATAACACTGACCTTAATATTCACATTATGCATTCTAATGTGTTCCCCTTTTTTTTTAAACATGGGCAGGCTCTGCCTGCTGAGCCACCATGGCCCGCCCTCTAATGTGTTCCCTTTTAAAAATATTTACAATAATCCTTTTCTCACAACCCACCAAATTGATTTCAAGACCACCAAATTGTTTGATGGTGAGGATATACCATACTAGTGAAGCCTTTGAAACAATGCTTTTTTTTTTCATGGTGTCTTCCTACATGGTCTCCCCAAACACTTGTAGGAGTTTTCTCAAATTATTGTCTGAGCTCCTATGTTGAAGAGTCAGCTGGAGAATGTGAAGTGTGGGTGAGCATGATCACCTCGTTCAAATGTACTGTTAATAGTCTTTCCAGGCGGATCTTTGGAATATGCGTTGTAATAGGCTCTTGAGTGACTTTTACACATTCTAGAGTTTGAGAAACCATAGTCATAGAGTTGTACCCCCTACTGAGACAACTCTATGAAGACTTCCATTGGTAAATGTCTACTAGATGAACACATTCTCACATATTACTCATTCCTTTGGAAGTCTTCAATTCTTATCTCATTTATTCCTTTATAAATCTTGTCTCAATTATCTTTTTGCAACTTTCTTCTCTCTAAGAAATTTTTATATTACAATGAATATTTTAATATCACATATGCATAATTATATCAGGATGACCTAATACATATAACCTGATACTTTATCATTTATAGAATTCCATGGATTACTCTATTTCTATACTCATTATTTCATTTCTTGGCATTTTTTCATATCAAGGATTATGATATTAAATAATCATCTTTACAACTCATTTGAAGAGTCAGTAGGCCAGGCAGGCGTATATGAAGGTTGTCTAGTTATTATTCAGGGTAGTCCTAATAGTGAACTGCCTTAAGAACAAAAGATAATTTAATGGTACTCATAATTGAAAGACTCAGGGAGGAGACATTATACTTCACACATTGTTTTTATTGTTGTTTTTTTTAAATACATATTAGTTTTGACATTGTTGGCAGGCCTTCTTCATATGGTAACTCCCAGGTTTAAGACCAATAAAAAACAATGCTTTCTTTTCCAACATTTTACTAGAAGTTCCTGAAATGAATTTTATTGATTTGACTGAGACTTATGTCCATCTTTCAACTAATCAATGACTGTTACCACAGTGGAATATAATTGATAACCATAGCATTCATAGCCATCTATTTAACTAGTGATAGTTTCGGACTTATTTAATAAAAGTGAGCAAGAATAGTTTGTAATTTTACGATATGTTGTCTCCTGTTTTAACCTTTTAGTGATATTTCATGGTATCCTACTTATAAATATCTGCCTGTGTATATTTAAAACCTCTTGGATATGGATACCTTCAATTATAGTGATGACTTTCTCCCATAATCCACCACCTTCCTTCTACATTTAGTTTCTGTTTATTCTTAGCGTCATCCATCATTTTTAATTTAGTTTGGAATAATATGTGTTATAAACGTCTTTTCTTTTGCTTGAAATAGAAAATAAGGCCTTTCCACTTAAATTCTCAAATTTTGTTCGTCCTTCTTCTACTTTCAGTTATCTTTTGAATTAATTACACGAGACTGATAAGCTTGGATTTCTTTGTAATTGGGTATAAATATCAGATGCATTAGATTTCTGCAAGATCACTTTGAATTCTTAGAGATCAGCTTTTTTTTTCATTAATTTTTTTATTGTGAAATATATACAAAAAAATCAATAAATTTCAGCGTACATTTTAACAAGTAGTTATGGAACAGATTTCACAGTTTGGTATGGGTTACAGTTCCACAATTTCAGGTTTTTCCTTTTAGCGCCTCCAAGGCACTGGAGGCTGACAAATGTCAATATGTTGATTTCAGCAGTCATACTTATTTGTTAAATCCTATCTTCTCTGCTATCCCCTTTCTGTTTAAATAACCTATATACCTAAAAGCAATACATTTCAAAGTACATTGCAACAAATATGTAGAACAAATTTCACAGTTTGGTATGAGTTACAATTCCACGATATTAGGTCTTTATTTCTAGCTGCTCAAAGATAGTAGAGGCTAAAAGAAATATCAATAAAATGATTCAGCATTCATTTGAGTTACAATTCCACGATATTAGGTCTTTATTTCTAGCTGCTCAAAGATAGTAGAGGCTAAAAGAAATATCAATAAAATGATTCAGCATTCATTTGTTAAACCCAGCTTTCTCTGTATAACTCTGCCATCACCTCTGATCTTTCACACATTTTGTAGGGATATTTTGGCTATGCCCATTCTAACTTCTTTTTTTAACTTTTTTTATTGTATAGTATAACACATATACAAAGAAAAGAACTTAAAAAGCAATAGTTTTCAAAGCACTCTTCAAAAAGTAGTTATGGGATAGATCCCAGAGTTTGTCATGGGTTACCATACTATCCTTTTGTATTTTTCCTTCTAGCTGCTCCAGGATATAGGAGGCTAGAGGGCTTAAATATTTTTTTATCATCACAATCGACTTTTTTATTTTATTTTTATTTTTTTTATTTTTAACTTTTTTATTGTTGTCAAAGAAAGCATAATGCAACAAAATGGCAGAGAATATCTGGAAGATTTCTATTGTGTATTTCACTAATAAATTGCCTTAATGTATTAATTAAGATATGACAAATCCTTTCACAATAGTTTACTTTAGAGACAGGAACTACTTTCTATGTCAACTACTAAAGGACATTTTTTTTTTTATTAATTAAAAAAAATTAACTAACACAACATTTAGAAATCATTCCATTCTACATATGCAATCAGTAATTCTTAATATCATCACATAGATGTATGATCATCATTTCTTAGTACATATGCATCGATTTAGAAAAAGAAAAAGCAAGACAGCAGAAAAAGAAATAAAATGATAATATAGAGAAAAAATAAAAATAAAAAATACAAAAATATATAAGAAAAAAAACTATAGCTCAGATGCAGCTTCATTCACTGTTTTAACATAATTACATTACAATTAGGTAGTATTGTGCTGTCCATTTTTTTTTTTTTTAGAAATCATACCATTCTACATATGCAATCAGTAATTCTTAACATCATCACATAGATGCATGATCATCGTTTCTTAGTACATTTGCATCAGTTTAGAAGAACTAGCAATATAACTGAAAAAGATATAGAATGTTAATATAGAGAAAAAAAAATAAAAGTAATAATAGTAAGAACAAAACAAAACAAAACAAAACAAAACAAAAACCTATAGCTCGGATGCAGCTTCATTCAGTGTTTTAACATGATTACTTTACAATTAGGTATTATTGTGCTGTCCATTTTTGAGTTTTTGTATCTAGTCCTATTGCACAGTCTGTATCCCATCAGCTCCAATTACCCATTATCTTACCCTGTTTCTAACTCCTGCTGAACTCTGTTACCAATGACATATTCCAAGTTTATTCTCGAGTGTCGATTCACATCATTGGGACCATACAGTATTTGTCTTTTAGTTTTTGGCTAGACTCACTCAGCATAATGTTCTCTAGGTCCATCCATGTTATTACATGCTTCATAAGTTTATTCTGTCTTAAAGCTGCATAATATTCCATCGTATGTATATACCACAGTTTGTTTAGCCACTCGTCTGTTGATGGACATTTTGGCTGTTTCCATCTCTTTGCAATTGTAAATAACGCTGCTATAAACATTGGTGTGCAAATGTCCGTTTGTGTCTTTGCCCTTAATTCCCTTGAGTAGATTCCCAGCAATGGTATTGCTGGGTCGTATGGCAATTCTATATTCAGCTTTTTGAGGAACCGCCAAACTGCCTTCCACAGTGGTTGCACCATTTGACATTCCCACCAACAGTGGATAAGTGTGCCTCTTTCACCGCATCTTCTCCAGCACTTGTCATTTTCTGTTTTGTTGATAATGGCCATTCTGGTGGGTGTGAGATGATATCTCATTGTGGTTTTGATTTGCATGTCTCTAATGGCCACGGATATTGAGCATCTCTTCATGTGCCTTTTGGCCATTTGTATTTCCTCCTCTGAGAGGTGTCTATTCAAGTCTTTTTCCCATTTTGTAATTGGATTGGTTGTCTTTTTGTTGTTGAGTTGAACAATCTCATTATAAATTCTGGATACTAGACCTTTATCTGATATGTCGTTTCCAAATATTGATTCCCATTGTGTAGGCTGTCTTTCTACTTTCTTGATGAAGTTCTTTGATGCACAAAAGTGTTTAATTTTGAGGAGCTCCCATTTATTTATTTCCTTCTTCAGTGCTCTTGCTTTAGGTTTAAGGTCCATAAAATTGCCTCCAATTGTAAGTTTCATAAGATATCTCCCTACATTTTCCTCTAACTGTTTTATGGTTTTAGACCTAATGTTTAGATCTTTGATTCATTTTGAGTTAACTTTTGTGTAGGGTGTGAGATATGGGTCTTCTTTCATTCTTTTGCATATGGATATCCAGTTCTCTAGGCACCATTTATTGAAGACACTGTTCTGTCCCAGGTGAGTTGGCTTGACTGCCTTATCAAAGATCAAATGTCCATAGATGAGAGGGTCTATATCTGAGCACTCTATTCGATTCCATTGGTCGATATATCTATCTTTATGCCAATACCATGCTGTTTTGACCACTGTGGCTTCATAATATGCCTTAAAGTCAGGCAGTGCAAGACCTCCAGCTTCGTTTTTTTTCCTCAAGATGTTTTTAGCAATTCAGGGCACCCTGCCCTTCCAGATAAATTTGCTTATTGGTTTTTCTATTTCTGAAAAATAAGTTGTTGGGATTTTGATTGGTATTGCATTGAATCTGTAAATCAATTTAGGTAGGATTGACATCTTAACTATATTTAGTCTTCCAATCCATGAACACGGTATGCTCTTCCATCTATTTAGGTCTTCTGTGATTTCTTTTAACAGTTTTTTGTAGTTTTCTTTATATAGGTTTTTTGTCTCTTTAGTTAAATTTATTCCTAGGTATTTTATTCTTTTAGTTGCAATTGTAAATGGGATTCATTTCTTGATTTCCCCCTCCACTTGTTCATTGCTAGTGTATAGAAATGTTACAGATTTTTGAATGTTGATCTTGTAACCTGCTACTTTGCTGTACTCATTTATGAGCTCTAGTAGTTTTGTTGTGGATCTTTCCGGGTTTTCGACGTATAGTATCATATCGTCTGCAAACAGTGATAGTTTTACTTCTTCCTTTCCAAATTTGATGCCTTGTATTTCTTTTTCTTGTCTAATTGCTCTGGCTAGAACCTCCAACACCATGTTGAATAATAGTGGTGATAGTGGACATCCTTGTCTTGTTCCTGATCTTAGGGGGAAAGTTTTCAATTTTTCCCCATTGAGGATATTAGCTGTGGGTTTTTCATATATTCCCTCTATCATTTTAAGGAAGTTCCCTTGTATTCCTATCCTTTGAAGTGTTTTCAACAGGAAAGGATGTTGAATCTTGTCAAATGCCTTCTCTGCATCAATTGAGATGATCATGTGAATTTTCTGCTTTGATTTGTTGATATGGTATATTACATTAATTGATTTTCTTATGTTGAAGCATCCTTGCATACCTGGGATGAATCCTACTTGGTCATGATGTATAATTCTTTTAATGTGTTGTTGGATACGATTTGCTAGAATTTATTGAGGATTTTTGCATCTATATTCATTAGAGAGATTGGCCTGTAGTTTTCTTTTTTTGCAATATCTTTGCCTGGTTTTGGTATGAGGGTGATGTTGGCTTCATAGAATGAATTAGGTAGTTTTCCCTCCGCTTCGATTTTTTTGAAGAGTTTGAGGAGAGTTGGTACTAATTATTTCTGGAATGTTTGATAGAATTCAGATGTGAAGCCGTCTGGTCCTGGACTTTTCTTTTTAGGAAGCTTTTGAATGACTGATTCAATTTCTTTACTTGTGATTGGTTTGTTGAGGTTATCTATGTCTTCTTGAGTCAAAGTTGGTTGTTCATGTCTTTCCAGGAACCCGTCCATTTCCTCTAAATTGTTGTATTTATTAGCCTAAAGTTGTTCGTAGTATCCTATTATTACTTCCTTAATTTCTGTGAGGTCAGTAGTTATGTCTCCTCTTCCATTTCTGATCTTATTTATTTGTATCCTCTCTCTTCTTCTTTTTGTCAATCTTGCTAAGGGCCCATCAATCTTATTGATTTTCTCATAGAACCAACTTCTGGCCTTATTGATTTTCTCTATTGTTTTCATATCCTCAATTTCATTTATTTCTGCTCTAATCTTTGTTATTTCTTTCCTTTTGCTTGCTTTGGGATTAGTTTGCTGTTCTTTCTCCAGTTCTTCCAGATGGATAGTTAATTCCTGAATTTTTGCCTTTTCTTCTTTTCTGATATAGGCATTTAGGGCAATAAATTTCCCTCTTAGCACTGCCTTTGCTGCGTCCCATAAGTTTTGATATGTTGTGTTTTCATTTTCATTCGCCTCGAGGTATTTGCTAATTTCTCTAACAATTTCTTCTTTGACCCACTCGTTGTTTAGGAGTGTGTTGTTGAGCCTCCACGTATTTGTGAATTTTCTGGCATCCACCTATTATTGATTTCCAACTTCATTCCTTTATGATCCGAGAAAGTGTTGTGTATGATTTCAATCTTTTTAAATTTGTTAAGACTTGCTTTGTGACCCAGCATATGGTCTGTCTTTGAGAATGATCCATGAGCACTTGAGAAAAAGGTGTATCCTGCTGTTGTGGAATGTAATGTTCTATAAATGTCTGTTAAGTCTAGCTCATTTATAGTAATATTCAGATTCTCTATTTCTTTATTGATCCTCTGTCTAGATGTTCTGTCCATTGATGAGAGTGGTAAATTGAAGTCTCCAACTATTATGGTATATGTGTCTATTTCCCTTTTCAGTGTTTGCAGTGTATTCCTCACGTATTTTGGGGCATTCTGGTTCGGTGCGTAAATATTTATGATTGTTATGTCTTCTTGTTTAATTGTTCCTTTTATTAGTATATAGTGTCCTTCTTTGTCTCTTTTGACTGCTTTACATTTGAAGTCTAATTTGTTGGATATTAGTATAGCCACTCCTGCTCTTTTCTGGTTGTTATTTGCATGAAATATCTTTTCCCAACCTTTCACTTTCAACCTATGTTTATCTTTGGGTCTAAGATGTGTTTCCTGTAGACAGTATATAGAAGGATCCTGTTTTTTAATCCATTCTGCCAATCTATGTCTTTTGATTGGGGAATTCAGTCCATTGACATTTAGTATTATTACTGTTTGGATAATATTTTCCTCTAACATTTTGCCTTTTGTATTATATATATCATATCTGATTTTCCTTCTTTCTACACTCTTCTCCATACCTCTCTCTTCTGTCTTTTTGTATCTGACTCAAGTGCTCCCTTTAGTATTTCTTGCAGAGCTGGTCTCTTGGTCACAAATTCTCTCAGTGACTTTTTGTCTGAGAATGTTTTAATTTCTCCTTCATTTTTGAAGGATAATTTTGCTGGATATAGGAGTCTTGGTTGGCAGTTTTTCTCTTTTAGTAACTTAAATATATCGTCCCACTGACTTCTAGCTTCCATGGTTCTGCTGAGAAATCTACACATAGTCTTATTGGGTTTCCCTTGTATGTGACGGATTGTTTTTCTCTTGCTGCTTTCAAGATCCTCTCTTTCTCTTTGACCTCTGACATTCTAACTAATAAGTATCTTGGAGAATGCCTATTTGGGTCTAATCTCTTTGGGGTGCGCTGCACTTCTTGGATCTGTAATTTTAGGTCTTTCATAAGAGTTGGGAAATTTTCAGTGATAATTTCTTCCATTAGTTTTTCTCCTCCTTTTCCCTTCTCTTCTCCTTCTGGGACACCCACAACACGTGTATTTGTGCGGTTCATATTTTCCTTGAGTTCCCTGATACCCTGTTCAAATTTTTCCATTCTTTTCCCGATAGTGTCTGTTTCTTTTTGGAATTCAGATGTTCCATCCTCCAATTCACTAATTCTATCTTCTGTCTCTTTAAATCTATCATTGTAGGTATCCATTGTTTTTTCCATCTTTTCTACTTTATCCTTCACTTCCATAAGTTCTGTGATTTGTTTTTTCAGTTTTTCTATTTCTTCTTTATGTTCAGCCCATGTCCTCTTCATGTCCTCCCTCAATTTATCGATTTCATTTTTGAAGAGGTTTTCCATTTCTGTTCGTATATTCAGCATTAGTTGTCTCAGCTCTTGAACTATTGGTTTGTTCCTTTGACTGGGCCATATTCTCAATCTTCTGAGCGTGGACATTTATCTTCTGCTGCTGGCGTCTGGGCATTTAGTCAGATTTCCCTGGGTGTCGGACCCAACAAGGTTGTAAGATTTTTCTGTGAAATCTCTGGGTTCTGTTTTTCTTATCCTGCCCAGTAGGTGGCGCTCGTGGCACACGTTTGTCTGCGGGTCCCACCAGTAAAAGGTGCTGTGAGTCCTTTAACTTTGGAAAACTCTCGCCGTCCGGGTGGTTCGCTAGCCGAAGCGGCTTGGAATAGTGCCAGCCGGCCCGGGGTCCGAACGCGGGGAGGGTCGCTGGCTGCCGCAGCCCGGGAAAACGCCCGTCCGAATTTCCTGGTCGGCCCGGGGCGCCAAGTGTGGCGGGAGGGCACCAGCCGCAGCGGCCCGCCCGAGAGAGTGCACGTTCCCGGGGGGTCACAGGTTTGGAAGGGCCCCCCCCCCGTCACCGTTCTCTGCAGCCTGGGGATTTCCGATCCAATTCTCTCAGTTGGTCCGGGGGACCGTGCGTGGTGTGGGCGCCAGCCGCCGCGTTTTGAGGGGACCGCCTGTCCAATTCTCCCAGCCAGCCCGGGAAAGGGGAAGGGAGTGACTCCGGCCACTTGCCTCCCCGCCCGGTGAAGCCCACGCCCCTTGGCGATCTCACCGGAGCGGGTTCTCTCAGCCAGCCAGCCGTTCCAGGATGGGGTACGCTGTCTTTTTTATCTCTGTCGTGGCTTTGGGAGCTGTTCTGTATCGTTTCTACTCCTCTAGTAGCTGTCCTGGAGGTGAAACTAAGATCCGCGCATCTTACTAAGCCTCCATCTTCACAATCGACTTTTTTTTCCTTCTGTTTTTGTGAACAATAACATATATACAAAGAAGCTATAAATTTCAAAGCACTGCACTACAATTAGTTGTAGAACATATTTCAGACTTTGACATAGGTTACAATTTCACAATTTTAGGTTTTTACTTCTAGCTGCTCTAAAATACTGGAGACTAAAAACATATCAATTAAATGATTCAGCATTTATAGTCATTTGTTAAGTCCTCTCTTCTATGTATAATTCCACCATCACCTTTGATCTTTCCATACCTCTTTTTGGGATTGTTTGGGCTATGACAGTTCTAAATTTTTGTATTGGGAGTGTCTGTCACTAACATGGGGTAGTTAGGTGGAACTATCTGGTGTTCCGGGAGGCTGGGCTAGGTATCAGGACTCATCTGGATTAGGGACCCATCTGGAGGTTGTAGGTTTCTGGAAGGTTACTCTAGTGCCTGGAGCCCTTGTGGAATCTTTTATATTTCCCTAGGTGTTCTTTAGAATTGACTGAAATTGTCCTGGTTGGGTTGGCAGGTTATGATAGGTAGCAGGGTCTACCAGAAGCTTGTATAAGAGCAACTTCCAGAGTAGCCTCTCAACTCTATTTGAACTCTCTCTGCCACTGATACTTTATTAGTTACACTTCTTTCCCCCCCTTTTAGTCAGGATGTAATTGTTGATCCCACGGTTCCAGGTCTGGGTTCATCCCTGGGAGTCCTCTCCCATGTCGCCAGGGAGACTTTCATCCCTGGAAGTCATGTCCCACGTAGGGGGAAGGGCAATGATTTCACTTGCAGAGTTGGGCTTAGTGAGCAACAACAGAGGTTGTCCAGAAGTAACTCTTAGGCATGCCTATAGGTAGTCTAAGCTTCTCTGTTACCTACATAAGCTTCACAAGAGTAAGCCTCAGGATCGAAGGCATGGCCTATTGATTTGGGTATCCCTAAAGTTTGGCGCAGTATGAGGGGGTTCCCTGATGGTAAGGTTTAATAGTTCCATAGTCTTTCTCCCCTCCCTCCAGGGCTTTGCCATTACTTTTTGAATATCCTCTAGAATGTTTCCAGGCCTTACAATAATCTGTATAGGATTAAATGACCTCTTTCTTACTCTGTGCTTCCTGTGTTTCAGTTGTTCAAATGAGCTATATAGATAAGTTGAATTAGATTATGCACTAGAGAAAATTTCGGTTCCAGATCAAATAAACCTTTCTTCCATTGGTCTCAGAGATAATGTGTGGTTCTAAAACCACCCAAAAGACACTGTCTTCCTTACCGCTGTGTTCTGAATTACTTTAACCCCAACCTGTTCGGCTTCGTTCTTATCTCTGAATATCAGGTTATATATATAAAGCAGCCTCTCAAAATCCAGAGATAATAATCACCACTCCGGACTTAATGTGGCTGCTTTAAAAGTTTATAATCTAGGCCCCTGTTTTCTTATAAGCATTTTCTAAAGGTGACCATACCATTGTTTTTTTGTTTCTGCCTTATTTTGTCTCACCAAGTGTCCGGCATATTCATTCACATCCTTGCATGCCTCACAACATTGTTTCTTTTTGTAGCAGCCTTCCTTGTCTCTTATGATGTCTTTACATTTAAAGTCTGTTTTGTACTATATTAGTATAGCTACCCCAGCTTTCTTTTGGTTACAACTTTGTGGAAAATCTTTTTCTGGCCTTTCACTTTCAATCTCTTTGTATTCTTGTGTCTAAGATGAGGCTCTTGTAAACAGCATATAACTGGATTATGTTTCTTAATCCATTCTGCCAATCTGTATTTTTAATTGGCAAGTTAAGTCCATTAACATTTAAAGTTATCACTAAAAAGGCGTTTCTTGATTCCACCATCTTATCTTTTTTATTTTGTCAGATCTATATATTCTTTTCCCTCTTTCTCTTTGTATTATTTAAATTACCCTTAGTGGTACTCTTCAATTTTGTGCCCTCCTACAGACCTCCCTCTCCTTTCTTTTTTTTTCAGCTGACAGAACGCCTTTTCGTATTTCTTATAGGGCCGGTCTCTTGTTGATAAATTCTTTCAGGACTTCTTTCTCTGTGAAAGCTTTAATCTCCCCCTCAGTTTTGAAGAACGATTTGGCTCAGTACAGAATTCTTGACTGGAAGTCTCTTTCAGGATCTTGAATGTATCATACACTGCCTTCTCACCTCCAGGGTGCTAGTTGAGTAGTCTGAACTCAGTCTTATTTGATTTACCTTGTGTGTAGTAGATTGTTTTTCTCTTGCTGCTTTCAGGATTTTCTGCTTCTCTTCAACATTTGACAGACTGCTTAGTATGTGCCTTGGGGAAGGCCTATTTGGATTTATTCTGTTTAGAGTTCTTTGGACTTCTTTGACTTGTGTGTTTATGTCCTTAATGAGAGTTGGGAAGTTTCTCCCCATTATATCCTCAGCTACTCTTCCTAGCCCTTTACTCCTCTCTTCTCCTTCTGGGACACCAGTGATTCTTATAATTTGTGTGCTTCGTTTTGTCTGTCATTTCCCTGAGTTCCCATCAGTTTTCCCCATCTTTTTTGCCATTTGCTGTTTTGAGTCTTCGAAGTCAATTTCCTGTCTTCTGTATCACTTATTCTTTCTTCTGTCTCCTCAAATGTTGTGTTGTGTGCCTCTAGTATTAGTATGTTTTTTATTTGGTCAACAGAGTCTTTAATCTCTGTGATTTCTGTTGTTTTCTATTTAGTCTTTCAAATTCCTCTTTGTGCTTTTTCTCCTGTCTTCTTGATCTCCTTTATGTCATTTGCTATCCCATTTATTTTTTTAAGTAGAGTGGTATGAACATCTTTGATTAGTTCCAATGTCTGTGTCTCCTCTGGTGTTTTAATTTGGTCATTAGGCAGGGCTATATCTGTCTGCATTGTGATATTCTTAGTGATCTGCTGTCTCCGTCGCATGTAAATATCTTAACTGATTACTTTGGGAGTTGATTTCTTTCAATAGTCTAAGGCCTTGTGTTGGTGGGATGGTTGTATAGCAGGAAGCAGGGCACAGGATGGAGCACTAGTATGGTGATTTGTTTCAGGGCAGGTGTGGCTGCAGTTTGGGGATGTTTCACTGATGCTTGTGAATGTGGGCACCTAGCAGCCAGGGAGGATGTAGCTGTGCAGGTACACCAGTCTGGGGGCATAAAGAATCCTGGTGTGTGCTGGTCTAAGGGCCAGGGCCCTTTGTGCACATGCGTAGAGCTGTGACAGCAGGTTGGTGTTACACCTTCATGGATTAGGAGCAGATGTAACCCAGCTGCACAGGTTGGCACTTTCTCAGAGCTGGAAAGTAAGTCTGAGGGTTGTGCACATACGAGATTCTACGACTGCTGTAAAGTGGGGTTCCCAGAGCTGAATGACAAGAATGGGGGCCCATGTGCATGCTTGGGCCTGAGAGTGCCTTTTAAGCGGATGCACTGAACTCAAGGAGGGTGAGGTGAGGCTGTGTGACACTATGGGTGGGGGGCAGGGGTAGCCTAGGTATGGAGGTACCACAACCTTTATGCACTGGCAGCAGCCTGCAGGAAACAGGGAGGGGGAGGTAGTGCTTGGAAGGGGGACAGGAGAGGTGGGTTGGGCTGCACTTGGGGTGGGGATGTGGGGAGGTATGTACACTAGGGGCTGGTAGGGTGGGGGCATTTGGAGCACTGGGAAAGGGAGTGGGTGACTGGGTTCAGGTGTGTGGGGTGTGGCACACCCTAGGAACGCAGCCTGGCTTACTTCCTAGTTCTGTGTTCCTGTCCGTGCACTCCCGTGGGTTCTGCGCCTCCATGCTGGGCTCCAGCTCTCTGCCTCTCGGTTCCTCAGCCTCTGCAACCAGGGCTGCCACATGTGGTGCAGAAGGCTCTCCCAGGTCAGCTGCACTCCCAAATTGCTGCCACAGTCGTCGTCCTGTCTCTTCTCTAACTTTTTCATGGAACAGAGCTAATCTTGAGCTACTCTAGTTGGCCATCTTCTATATCCTTTAATCTTGATTCAATATTGTAGGGTGGAACCCCATTAGATTAGATTATCTCAGTGGGGATATCTAGAGATCAGCTTTTTAGTTAGGCATTGAGATGGATTGATAATCTACAAGATAGGAAAGAGAGGTTGGAAAGGATGGGAGACAGAGGAAGAGAACAAATGGAATGTCCCAGATGCACAAGCTTTGCCTTGTACGAAATTACAAGTCCTACTACAACCACTTATATACCATATTGATGTTCATGCTGCATCCTTTCTTTTCTCTGATAAAGAAGTAGAATTTGGTCAAATTTTTAGAATTTTCAGAGCTCTTCTGTTCTAACCTCATTATTTGATAGGTCAGGAGTATGTGACCTAGGGGAGATATGACTTGCTCTTACTGTTTAGCCAGTGGAAGGTGAGGACTGGATCCTTGGTCTCCTGATCCTTACCGCCACACTCTTTCAGTGAAACCATACTCCTAGACTCATGAAAATGAATTTTGACTCTTCTACCAGTTCCCTTTTGATATTACTGTTGATAGTCATGTACTTTGGTTCAATATGGTAGCTGTCTTGAATTGTTTTTAACTTTATATTCTCAAAATATTGTAAATACTTTTGAGGTGGGTCCAAGACTTGGACAAACATTAAATTGGACCATAAATTCTTACAAAATAGTTGGGGACAGGGAAAATTCCTTTGTTGTCTGCTTTCTTTCTTCAATATTATCCTTCTTATTGCTGGAGATTGCTGTCTGCCAGGCATGATACATGGGGTTCATCTCATATTAAATCATTTAATATTCAAAAACCCTCTAAGATAGAGATGTCTTTTTTATTTCCACATGGGAAAATTGCTGGCTGAGAGTATAGTAATGAATGGATAAACCTATATTTGAGCTGGCTATCTCTGACGTCCATGTTCTTATTCATTAATATGCATGGGCCTTCTTTAGGTTATCTGTTCAAGATGGAAAAAATTAGGATTGAGAAGGCAAGGGAGTAAGGAATCAGAAAAATTAGTAATATTAACACAAATGTATTTCTTCCGGAAAAAAAAATTGTTTCCGTTTGCTTAAGCTGCCAGAATGCCGTATTCCAGAGATTAATTGACTTTACAAAGGGGATTTATTAAGTGACAAGTTACAATTCTAAACCATGGAAATGTCCAAATTACGTCATCAAGAGGACACCTTCACTGAAGAAAGGCCAGTGGCATCTGGGTTCCTGTCGAATGGAAAGGCACATGGCTACGTCCGCTGGCCCCTCTCTCCCTGGGTTGGTTTAAAAATGTCTTGCTCAGCTCCTGTGGGTCCTTCTGACTTCTGCTGGGTGTTTTCATTCTTAGCTTCTCTAAACTCTCTCAGCTCTCTTAAAGGACTCCAGCAAGTGGATTAAGACCCACCTTGAATGAGTGGGGTCACATCTCTATGGTAAAAATCTAATCAAAAGGTCTCACCCAACAGTAGGTCTTCCCCCACAAGATTAAATTAAAAGGATGGAGGCTTTTCAGGGGTACATAACAGATTCAAACCAATATATTATCTTTCAAAAGTTATAGGTCTTGAGAAAACATTCCCGAGAAAGCATTAATTTGAGGATTTGAGGAGCACTTGACATGGGTTTGAATGTTGCAGGGACTGGACAAATCATCTGTGTAGGATGCCATAAAACCTTATGATTTTATAAGGAGCTGGCAGAGTGTCTTCTTACTTACTGATTTTGATCAGCACTAGAAATCATTAACATTGTTGTCCTGGATTTTTGTTATAGTGAATTGACCAAGTCAGCATGCACAGAGTTGGGAGAATATCTTCTGGAGGTCTGAATAGAAAAATACTGGTATGCCTAGGTAACTGGTAGTGAAAAGGATGAAGTTGATCTTTTCTCTGTCTTCCTTAGCACCATATAGCTTATTTGGAATGGTCCTTACAATTTTCATTCTTAAATTTTGGGGATGGAGGGTATTCAGTTATTCCTTGAATAAAAGAGAAAATCAAGACAACACACACAAAAGCAAAACAAGCTGAAAATTCATACATTTTCATGAACATGGTGTTATAAAACATCCCGTGAAAAAGCACCCTAGGGATTTAGAGAATAAAAGGATAAACTCCATTTGCTTAGAACTCTGGAGGATAGTTGAGACTAGAGAAGGACTATGCAAACTGAATCAAATTAACAAAAAAATCTCAGATTGGAGAATTCTGTCTTGGACACCACTGTTTCCTGTTCTTCTCCCTCTTGCTTGGTTCTGTCAGCTTGGGAGTCACACAGAGCCCAGCTTTCTTCCATTGTAGACTAAGATGGTAGATGCGCAGCAGTGAATTCAATCTCCGTACATATCCAAACACAGGGACCCAAGTACACAGAGACCCAGGCAAAACATAAGCTGCTATAGAATGCTGCATACAATGGGCCACCAGAGTTGGGGGGAAAAAGAGCCCATGATAGAAAGGCTGCTGAGAACTGTTGTGCCCTCAATCCAGTTTCAGTCAGCTGGCTGCCTAAAGGAAAAATGGGCTTTTCTGAAAGTGACTTCCCTTTCTGGATTGAACCCCATCTGCCCTCCTACCCTCCTATATACCTGAATGGGGAAGAAACCAGATGAAAAAAACCTCATGGAAGAAAAACAAAAGGGGTTGAACTGAGCAGCTGAAATATAGGATGGGTTCTAGAACTGAAAAGTGTAAGGAAAAACAACACTGAAGAGCTGTGGATAAAAGTATGCATAAAAGCAAACAGAACAGGATTCCCAGAGAAGGATCAGAGGAAGGAAAGCTCTACTGGTGGTGAAACAATTGTGTAAAAAGTACAATTTTTAAAATTGCCCCATACCCAGGACAAAAATCAGGTGAAAAAGTGCTGAAAGCATTTGAACAGTTAAATGTGGGCAATTTTGAAGGTTTAAAATGACCTGGGCCAAGTGTCAATGAAGAGCCTGAACAAAAAGCAAATAAAAAATCAAAACCTAGACAAGAGAGAGAAAAAAACAGACTTCCAAGTTTACTCATCAAGATACTAAGATACATAGACATCAGCAAAAATTTATGAGCCATACTAAAAAAATAGAAAGATATGGCTCAAACAAGGGAATAAACTAAAACATTAAGGTAGACTCATAAATTGAAACAACTAATCACAGATATTCAAACAAATCTCCTAAATTGGTCCAAGAAGATGAAGGTCAAATGCATAAAGAGATAAAAGAAGTCAATGTGTGAGCATAAAGAA